>NC_056731.1:486181112-486371112 GCF_019279795.1 Protopterus annectens
TTAAAGATAAAAGTCTAATAATGTTGTCTTGCACTTTTACACCCCAAATTAATCCAGTCTGATCTTAATTGATCAGATTTGGTCTTATATTGTTTAGTCTTTTAGACAAATTGACCATAAACATCTTACAATCCACATTTAGTAAGGAAATTGATCAATACAAAGTGCATATCTTAGGATCTTTGTCTTGTTTTAAAATAAGAGAAATCAAAGAGTATTTCCATGAAGGTGAAATATTTGATGATCTAACCTCATCAAATACATTTATTAGTTTTTAATACATTATATCTGGGCTTAGCCATCTAAGCCAGAAGCCTTATTCATTTTTAAAATTTTATTTGCTCTTTTATTTATCTAATAGTAATCGGTTTATTTAACATGTCATTTTGTTCTTTTTTACTTTATGCTTTATATTTTCTTTTAAGAAGTTCTCAGTGCTATCACTATTATCTGTATTATTCAATTCTTCATAATACTTTCTAAAAGCTTCCACAATGTTTTTTAAATTACTTGCTCTTTTAAGTTTATTTACTTAATAAGTTATTTCTTTAATATGATTTATATTATTTAATGTTGTTGATCCTATTGCTGTTCTATGCAAAGTTTTAGGGTTTACTGTATAAGTTTGTAATTTTAGTTTCTCAAGGTTGTATTTTTAGTTCATTGCTTTTAATTCTGCAGTCATGTCTCTTTCAGAGGGTTTTAAATTAATTTTAATTTATCAATTTTTGTTTGAAGAATACTTAGCTCAGTGTCCCATTTTTTTATTTTCATTAAATGCCAATTCTTTATTTTATCATAAATATAAGCTTTTAATGTGTCCCATAGGATAACACTAGACACTTCACTATTATCATTAATATCCACAAAAAATTTCAGTTCACTTAGAAACCATTCCTTAAAACCTTTAATTTTGACTATATATGTCAGTATTCTTTGCCAGAATATTAGTTCATTTTGTTTTAAGTTTTAAAATAATGGCATTGTGGTCAGACAAAAGACTGGTGTTATTGATACCTCATTTACTTTTGAATATAGCCTACCTGACATAAATACTTTGTCAGTATTTGTTTGGGTGCCAAAGCTGTATGAACAGTGTGAATAATTTAATGTATTTTCTACTTTTAATTCTTGAATATCTCTAAGATCCATCGTATTGGTAAAATTATTAAGTTGCTTAGCAGCAGCAGTTATTTTGGGTTTCTTATATTTGGTAGTGTCTTTTTCTGAGAGTTTACAGTTGATGTCACCCACCATTAAAATTGCCCCTTTTGCACTGAGAGCTATAATATGTATTTTTCTTTTTTTGCTGTTTTGGAACCAATTCCAGGAATCCAATACATATTAACAAAAGTAAAGAATTTCGTATCTATTTCAAGAAAAAACAATGCTATCATGCCCTTTTTGTCAGTGTAAAAATCAATCATGTTAGATGAGTTAATGTTTTTCCATCGTATTATCATGCTTCTCCTTTTGACATTATGTGAGTCTATCAATATTAAATGTTGTTTATCTGCTAGCTTGTCAATGTTTATTAGTATTTCTACAAGACCCACATCTATGTCAGTTTTATTCATTTTAAGATACTTAAAAAAATCCTCTCTTCATTGGATTATTTAATCCACTTATGTAAAACAAGATACACATATATATTGTCATTTCTAAACTGAATTAAATACTGTCAAACCTTTTTAAATTTATATTTAATTCTGCTAGACTTACATTCAACATTCTTTGTTATGGACAATAAAAACTAAGAAATATTCAATAATAATACAGTAAATGTAGTTACAACTTCTAACATGTAATGTAACATTCCTGATTTGATGATATAATCATTAAAATCACCCTCTATCATCCTCAAATGTTTCAGTCCACTTTTCTGCTTTAACCTCATAAGTATGAATTCAATACTTTTGTTGCTGTAATCAGCTTTACCTCTTATAACAGTTAACTATAGTTTAATTAATAAGAAATGGGATAAGTCTATTTATTTGTTATGTAACAAAGCCAAAATAACTTTAATAATGTCTTGTATAATAGTAATAACATAAGTAATTTAATAAAACATTTACATGTTTGAAGTAAACACACATATATATGAGATATTACTCTGTAAAACTATATTACTAATATTTAATGTAGTAGTACAAACATATACTCTATATACTAATGATTAATGTATTATGCTTTATCATTGCTGATGTATCTGACCTTAGTTATTCAGCATATTAAAAATCAGTCAGTTATATGCTTGGGATAAAAATATAATTTATAACATTAACACTATGCAACAACTTTGTTGATTATTTTTCTGATAAATTCCTCTTGTATAGAAATATATAATATTTTGCTTTAGATTTTGGTATCATGAGAGATGTGATAAATAAATTAACATATAAAATTTTCTAACATCTAACAATATAAACACCAGTTATAGTCTGCTGATTTTACAGCTGTACAGTACATTCATAGTCAATCGAATGCTTTATCAATGCTAAAGTGTAATGACAAACACCTACAAGTGACTAAACTTTAAATATAAATCCCTAAGTAACTTAGAATTCAATTATTTACCCCATCCAAATCATTAGACATATACACAGCTTGCCTGTCTTGAAGTATCTAGATACATTTCAACATTCAAGACACATTTCTACAATGCAATTCACTGAACAAGTGAACATGCTTAAAAATATATGCAAGCCACCTGCTAGCATCCATTCCTATGATCTGAGGTGTAATTGAGAATATCATTTATGTTATTTCAACACTGGTCCTTCCTTATGCTAGATTCAGATACATTGTGCCAATAGATATTTACCTGTTCAAAATAACATCCTACTAAAAATACACCCTGAGAAAACTTAAATTGTTTGCTAAGAATGAAGTACAGGGTAGCTTGTTTACATGTCCATAAATTATGATTTAAATTACCATTTTCTAGTATCTCACTTCCATACTAAAAAGAATAAACGTTTACCCTTACTGTTGATTTTCACTAATTTCAGATCACACATAATACATTTACAAAATGAACTTTCAATTATATTAAAATTCTGGAAGAAATAAAAATTTAATATCCATTGTATTTAAGTCCATTTTAAGTAATTTATTCTAAAGCATCTGCTTGTCTTGCATTTATGAAACAAATAGCAAAATAAGATCAAGTTCATTTAGCTTGTTTAATGGTGCATTTCCCTTTAAATGTTTTAGTGTTACTTTAGCACTACTCTGTTAAACATTCCTCATTTCCTCAGTGAATCCTTAAATAGTTGTAAATAAATCATTATTTTTTACATTGTTAGTTTAAAATAAAATTAACATCTGTATTATTTTTATAGTTCAATAAATTGCAGCAATATAAATATAGTTTAACTTTACCAGCATTCAAGACCTCTCTATTGCAGAATTCCACTCCCAGCTTTACTAGTAAGTTCAAAGGTCGTTTCAGGCTGCTGAAGCTTCCATTGCTTTCAGAACCACAGATCCTCTTATTTCAAATGAAAACAGCTCATGATGATATTCCAAGTCTCAGAATAAGGTAAAGATTTTAGTTTAAGGTGGGAATTATTAGAAAAAAAACTGTTGAAGTCTTTAAATATACCCATGATCACTGAAATGCAGTTGAAGCAGTTTAAAAAGGGAAAGGACGTCTGTAGTAGAAATGGAGCTCTGTGATAATATATAGCAAAAAAACTTCAACCAAGCCAGTTTACAAAATATAAGGCATACCTTAATTATTGTTATACAAAGAATTCAACATTTCAATAGGTTGTAGACAAATCCAAACAGAGCCAAAGTGAAGGGACATCTACACCATTAAATAATCATCTCCTAAGTTATAAACTTAAAGAAAGGTCCCAAAAACAAACCAGAGCATTTCCTACCATCCTTTCTCAAGCAAACCAGACCAGAATGTCACTACCTAGGCACATGTTCATATTAAGATGTTTGTAAATGCAAAACAGTAACCATTCAACTACTGAGAATTTACAATAGCCTACATTACATGCTTGCCACAGTATCAAGTTTTACAACAGGCTGATGTCACTATTTTAATTAAGAATACTGCTGTGTGAATTATCCTCTTTTTCCTTAATAATGAATTGATAAGATTACCTTGAAGTGTTTAGCATCCTTTTTGACTATTGGAGTAACACATATGCACTGTCAAAAAAATGATAACTGTGTTACCAGAGGTGTAATGAGTCTAAAAGGAAAAAGAGGATGCATAAGCCCTTTTTTATTTTTCTGAGTGAAGTCCGCAACTTCTTCTAATGAGTGGAACATCTCTGGCAGAAATATTTTGATCCTTGCAGGAAATAATACTTGAGCCTTAATATTTGATTTTTTAAGACTTAATTAATGGAACACAGGGTTTCATTTTAGTAATTATTGATGTATAATCATTGTCAAATCTAACAGTTTTGCCATTGTAGGTGATAGGAGAGTTAGACCAAGTAGTTCTTAGGAACAAATCTTTGTCTTGTGTTGAAATGAATTTAGCAATTATAGATCTCTGTATAGATGACGTTTTGTTGATGTTGGAGAGCTGTTTGAGAGACCTCTGTGCCCTTTCTATTAAGTGACTCCAGCAGGTTTAAGGTTTTTGGAAGCCAAGTGTTTAAGAAGTGTACCATATTATGTCCTGCTTTCTCTGGAACACCATAAAATCTTATATTTTTCTTTCAGGTTCTGCTCTCAAGATTATTTCTTTTTTCTAACAACAAGGTATTTTCAGCAGGAATTCAACTTGACTTTCATTTAGTTTGCCATGAACATCATTCTTCATGATTCTTCAATGGAGTGTATATGGTCAGAGTGTTTCTTAATTATTTCATTTAGCAGATCAATTTGTCTCTTGTTTTATGGTATCCATTTTATTCTCCACTTTATCTCTTTTCACTGATATTTCCTGCATACCAGTTACTAGAGCCTGGAGTTCCTTCTTCATCCCATTTTCTTTTGAGGAAGATTTAAGATGACTCATGACTGCACTTGACTGTAACTGTAGGAAAATGTCTGACAGGCTTGAACAAGATAAAGTTTTCAAAATTCAGTTTTCTTAAAGTATTTTCTTCACACCTTATTTGTTGCTGTATTAATATTTTGAAGATATGTTTTTATTTTTTATATAAAAAAATCTTGTCAGAATAACTGTTCTGAGGCAGAGCAGAATTTTCGTGCTGCTAACTGCTTGGCATCTTAGCCATGTCTCCTTGTATGGGTATTTGAGAAATATTTTTTTCTGCAGAAGTACACAAGATCAAGAGGGGGATCTTTTGTGTAATGAAAGACTAAATACAAGTCACAACAATGAACTAAGAACATGTAATGTGTTGCAAGTCTTTCAGAATATCTAAGGGTCTTGACATCAGTGACCTCTTTAGTTAAGAATCTCTGTGGTCTCACAAGCTTAATGACATGTTTTGACAGGTACATGCCAAAGGGGACATTAACATCAGTAACAGTCTGATTAGAGTTGAGGAAAGTAAAACTATTTTGAGATATGCCCTTAGAAATTGACTGAACCAGATGAAAGGATTTCCTAATAACAGTGTCACTGTGGAGAGTGTCATCTATGTGACAGGATGTGGAAACATTGTGTTTGAACTATAGTATATTTTTTTGCATTTAGTTTGCAGTTATTTTTCTTGTACCAGTTATAAACTTAGTATAACCTTTGTAGCAGCAGTTGAATGTTAGTAGATGATTGAATGGCAGTCATCTGCAAATTTAGATAACCACAGACCAATGGTATTGGTTAAGAGGTCTAAGCAGTAAATGTTCAATTGGAGAGGGCCCAACATCAATCCCTGTGTGACACAACTGGTATTGTTTTTACTTACAGACGTGTCACTTGCAAATTATACTACATTGCTTCTCTCAAGCAACTAGTTAGTTACTCACTGAACATCATATGTAATTATTCAAGTTTGCAAATTTGTCAATAATACCCATAATGCGAACAGAATCAATGGCTATGGCCAGGTCAGACTTTGCTACATGTACAGAGAGGGTTATGATTGTGACTCTGACTCTGACTGTGTTATTATACATTTGATTGAAATAAAGTGGATTCTGGAGTTGCAAAGTGATAAAAGGAAAGGTCTCAGTGAGCATGTGCCTTTAAGATTGCCACTTCAGACCCTGTGATGATCTTAGTAGCAACTTTGAACTGGGTTATTTAATGGTTGTTTAGTTTGAATGTTGGTGATCTGAAGAAGTGACTAGTTAGGTCATGAAAGCACTCATCCTATTTTGTATTTTGCTCATTTTATTAAATTATTTTATGCATGTTAATGGTCATTTTGACTGGTATCATTTATTTCATTGATACATAGGTAGGTACTAGGCTATCGGCCCAAGGGCCTCCATAAGCCTAGCCAACAAGGTTCCATAGCTTACTCTACCCAAGAAAGTTATTTTCCTGTGCCACTGTCCAGCAGAGACACAAAAGTGATCCCCAGGGTGTATTTCCTATTTCCCATCCACTCATCAAGATTTTTCTTGAAGAGAGCTAATGAAGAACTTTGCGTGACATAGATGGGTAGCCTGTTCCAGAGTATGGGAAGTCTCTGGGACAGGAATCTATCCCTCCAGCGTGTCCTGTTTATTGTGGTAACAAGGTTTAGGTCCGTAGAGGGATTGGGATTTCTTTAGGTTTAGCATGTCCAACAGCTCTGGGTTTAACATAGCTTTATATGTTAGGCAGAGATCACCTCGGAGTAGGCGATATGCTACGGATTAAAGCTGGAGTTTTTTGGAGACAGTCAGTGTAGGGCATTTGTTTGAGGCCAGTAATCCTCTTTGTGAGGTACTTCTGTGGCCTTTCCAGCTGCTGCAGATGTCTTGTGAGGTACATTCCAAAAGGGGCACTGTACTCTATAATGGGTCTAATGAGTGACGAGTAGAGGGGAACAATGACCACTTTTTTTCCTGGATGAGAACTCTTTTATGATGAGGTGTACCACATAGAAGGACTTCCTGACTACTGTGCAATGTGACTATCAAAGGAGAGACTACTGTCCACCTGGATCCAAAGGTCTCTTATCACGCTTTCAGTGTTAAGTAGATTACTGCCTATGTGGTAGTTCATGGGTACAGAGTTTTTACCAAAGGGGATGACACTGCACTTTTTGGCATTGAGCTTGAGGTCATGGCTCTGACACCAGGCATCTGTCTCAGTGAGGCCCTTCTGTACATTATGTATTTGAGATGTGGATGCCATGAAATTGGCCTTGAGAGTGAAAAGTCTCAGGAAAAAAATTCAAGGACAGTTTTTAAACAAACGTTTTTAAGCTTGCAGACAGATATGATGTCTGTAAACTTTTGTAGATGTATGAGGAAAGATATTTGGGGACCACTGAGAGTGAAGGAATGTCCATTTCATGATACAGACAATAATACCACTTGAGTGTTTTAATTGGGTGATATTTGTCAGTATTAATCAGGCATATTATCATAATCCATGGATTTGCTACTCTTAGCTTTAAGAAAATCAAAACTTATACCATAGTGATTTTGAGAGGTAGCTGTGACTGAGATACCTTTCTTTGCGTCTAATTGGATAACATCAGAGCATTGTGGAGTGGCATTTCTTAACATCACTTCTTAACATAAAGAAGAATTTATAGTTGCTCTTGGCAGTGCTAGCAGTTTTAAGTTCATATTCAGATTTAAACTTCCTAATGGTACCCTTAAACTCTGTGATAGTTTGTTCAACTGTTCAATTAAGCTGAGTAGAATGTGGCCTGTTACAAGCATTAAGTAATTAATTTTCTTACCATATAATTTATTAATAAGTATATGTATTCCACATTTATTAAGATAGAAACTGCCTCATTAATACAATTGCTTAAATGGAGAGTAGAAATCAGAGGCATTGGCAGTATCTTTAGCACTTGTCGTATGTCAGTGGAGGATTACAGAGGAATTTCCTAGATCATTGAGTAGTTCTAGGATATTAGCTTTTTTGAAGTTGCTAAACACAGCGGTTTTGGCAGGGGAAGTACCACCATTTTTGAAGAACATCACAGAATTTTGGTCTATATTAATGAGGACATGAGCATAAAAAGAGCATTAAAAAGTTTGTGATAGATAGCACTTGCAAAGTACTAACAGATGGCTGCCTCTTTCAGTCACTTCATTGATTTGAAATTTTAATGACACTACTAAAAATCATTACAGTATTTTTAATGTGGATTTTAGCTCTAAGTTGTGTGAAGATGATATCTCTGGAAAGAGGTGAGAAAGAATACACAAGCTGAAAATGTGTTGTAATGAAGAAGCTATGTGACAGGTAAACTGGACTAGAATAGCTCTTAGATTCTGCTCCCTGAACCAAGAGAGTCTAAACAAGTGCTAAGACTGAATATCAAGCGAATACACAGCCAGAAATCAATAAAAGTTTAACTCTAGAACTTATTAGGGTTCTTTGGCATGTTTACCAAAAGATGCAGTAGATTCAGTCATGATATACATTTACTGCATGTTGTGATTTGTAGTAAATTTCGTTGGTGGTTACATTGGTCATATTATATTATAGTCAAACTGCAACAGCTCAACTGTAATATAATTTCAGGAGTTACCCTCTTTCTCTATGGTGGTCTGACCACGGAGTTAGTATATTTAATTTTTGGTGGTGTGCAGACAGATCCCCCATGTAAAAGGAATTATGTTATCACAAAAATAAGCCATTTGTTTACATTTGCGATTTTTAGTTTTTTGTTAATATTTGTCATTGCCGATTAACCTGGCAATATAAAGAAATAAAATCTAATCTTCTCAAAAGTCCACTAATAATTAAGGAGGAAGATGTAGAAAATCTGCAGTTGTGCCAAGGAATCACAGGAACTATCAAGAAATAAAGGAATTCAACAGAAAGTGGATAATAGCAATGAAATCAATTTCAACAGAACCTCACAAAGAATAAGGATAAAATGAAATGCGCTAATCTAATAATCTGGGGTGTTTTTGAAGGTAAGGAAAACCTGGACAATGGTGGGTTATTACAAAAGTGAAATTGTAGAATACGCTTCTTCTTTCGGCTTTTCCCAGTTAGTGGTCGCCACAGCGGATCACCGTCCACTCATGATTGGCAGTGGAGTTTTACGGTGTCAAGTTGCCAGCCCTGCGCCCAACCTTCCACAGAAGACACACACACACATGCACTCACGCCTAGGGCCAATTTAGTGTGTCCAATCCACCTACAGCATGTCTTTGGGATGTGGGAGGAAACCGGAGCACCCGGAGGAATCCCACGCGACCACAGGAAGGACATGCAGACTCCGCACAGAAAGCACCCCAGCGAAGGATCGAACCGGAGAATCTCTTGCTGTGAGGCAACAACGTTAACCGCTGCACCACCGTGGCCACCCAAATTGTAGAATACACTGATTCTGTTAAATATTCATTGGCACTAAATTGGCTAAAAGTCTCCCACTACCAGCGTGAAAAGAGCTACAGATGAAGTAGAATGCAGGATACCTATACCAGTTCTGGTGTTTTTTTACATTATGCTATAAGAAAGAGTGGCTGTTGTGGAGGCTACAGGCCTGATTCCAAAAGACTTGCTCTCATTGTAAATGACCACTTACTCCAAGTGCAGGTCTTTAAGAACCTGGCACCCAGTTTAAACCTATTTGTAGATTGGCCTTTCACTGAAGTAAGTCACTTACATTGAGAGCAAGTCTTTTGTAATCATCCAGTGTTTATGAAACATGATTATTTGGAAGTCACCTTACAGCAAAGTGGTCACCATTCAGGAGTACAGACTGAGAAAACTGAAGTTTTAACAATCTTTTCTAGCACTGTTACAAGTATAAAAATATGGTTAAATGATAACTAGGATTTCTGATGATCCAGAAAAAGCTATTCAACAAACTGAGAAATGTCCTTTATGTCAGAGACAAATGAAAGTTGAGTAAAAAAAGATAAATAGACCATTGAATTAAGGAATCAAGGAAACAAGGAAAATCAGATGTGGCTGAGGATCATCATTATCATCAACAACCTCTTTTTTTTCCGATTTTCTTCTTGGATCCAGGGTGTCCATCAATTGTCACATGTCTCTCAATTGAGTGCCACTTTCCTACCTTCTTTGACGCTTGACTGTTGTAGCTCCTGTCGTACACAATCCATTTAAATCATTGCTGGATACAGCCTCCTCTTGCCTTTTTCCAGCCTGGCCAAAGTCATCTCCACCAGATTGTCTGCTGCTTCCCTGCACCAGTGTGAGAGTCACCATGATCTGTTCTATTTGACCTTAAATGCAGTTGGGACTACTTGGGATTCTGCTCTGATATTCTCATTTGTCTGTCCTACAGTGTGCATCCTTCCACCCATCTCATTCACTTCATCTTGATCCCCTGTAGCTTTCTCCACTGCTTTACCTTCCCTGCCCACATTTCTGTACTATGCAGTACACCTTGTTTTTCAGCTTCTTTGCCATTGTTTTGTAACACACTACCCTAGACACACTGTGCCTGTTGACTGCACTCCCATTGATTCCAGCTTTAACCTCCTCTTTTAGACTTCCTTTCTCCTAAACCACCCTTCCATGTGCTTGAACTTGTTAATCTGTTCCATTATTTCTCTTCTAATTCAGCTTTCATCATCTTCAAATTTCCCCCATTCACTGTCATAACAACTGTGCTATATGTACTCTTTTTTTCCTCCTCAGTGACTTCACTTTTGCATTCCATTCCCCTATCCTTTGTTAAAGTTGTTCAGAGTCTACCTGTTATACCACATCATCTGCATGCAGTATCTTTGTTGATTATTGATCTCTGTTCTGACTTGTTAGCTAATGTAGTCCATCATCAGTATGAATCGCAGTAGGCTCAGAGCTGAGCCATAATGTACACCAACCACTTCCACTGAGCTCCCTCTGTTCATACTTGTGTCATTGGGTCCTTCTTCATAGCCTGCACAAATTCTACCAGTGCTTCTAGGACTTCAAACCACTGTGGGGCTACCTATCCTTTCTCCAAGTCTAGGAATGCCTAGTTGAACAACTTCCTCTCTTGCTTCTTCTCAATTATCGAACTATGAATATTGGGTCAGTTGTGCTGCATCCTATTCTGAATCGAAACAGCTCATCTCCTACTTAGCTTTCTACTACTCTTCATATTCATTTATCAATCACCCTCTCGAGCACTTTCATGAGGAGGGACAGGAGTTTGATACCTCTATGCAGGCCACAATTGTGCATCAGTTGTGCTTTGCTCTTATTCACTGGCACTAGGATGATTATTCTCTAGATATCTGGAATACATCTTTCTCTTCTTTGTAAAAACTGACTGCTGAAAGGTATCTAGTTGTAAAAAGTATTTTATTAGGCAACTACAGAGAGCTGGGCTCTAAAAGTGACCAAACTGTAGATATACAACATAATTATTTTGACTCACTCTCATACTCCTTTTGATAACAGATGAGTTATCCCAGATGCCTTAAGGACTGTGAATACAACTTTCTCAGATCTAAGACTATTACCTAGAAGTGTACAATTTTATTTTACCCATCCAGAGATCCTTATAATGATTTTCATTTTAAGTATGCACTCATCTGTTTAACAATCAAACTTTGCAGTATTCTTTCTAGAGGATTGTATCATCCATTTCTTCATGCCAAAAAAGACTGCTGTCAGACCATTATAAGTCTACAAAGTCTTGATCATGTCTGTCATTACTGCATTTGTGGTAGAAGTAATAATGTTTCCAACATTACAAGCATATGTATATTTGTTAGCTGCAAGTAGCTGGTTACTTCCACTTTGAAAAAAGTTACTAAGCCAAAGAATAAACAGCACCAAGCCATACCTCTCAACCTTATAGATGTTGGATATAGGAACAAAGGCCCTTAAAAATAGGAACATCCAGCTAAACATCTGGACATCTAATAAAGAAACAGTTTGAATACCAAATACCACATAACTCTTCCCTCTTCCAGTAGGAATGTGGGATACTATATTTAAAAAACAGAGAGATACCAAATGATGGAAAAATATAAGCATGATATCAAAGAGACAGAGTGAAATATGTGAACTTTAGTGAACTGTATTACAACATTCTACCACACAATGTCACTTATTTTTGCTTCAGAAAAAAGGGATTTCATATGTTCATAGGTAAGTACAAGGGTAGCTGCACTTTGGGGCCATTTTAAGCCTTTAGATGCTTGAATTAAGCTATCCCACGTGGTATTAAATAGGTCCTATCCATCACATGGAGGGGACCCATGCATGGGATAAAGTATTTCGGAGCTGCCTCTGTCCATTTCAGAGCTGCCTTCGTCCATTAGTAGAACAGGGTACAGTCTTGTGATAAACATTCTATTACCCATCCATAGATCCAAGTTGTATTTGAATATGGACAGGGATGAACTTTGTTTTACTTGGATAGGGAATCTTATCCACAGCAGTGGTATCCAAACAGATTTACTTTTCCCTCCAAGCCAAGCTTTTAATGTTGCAGAAGTTGTTTAGGTCCCTGGACCAAGTATTTCTGATATCTTTTGACTTTCTGATGTATAGTAAATTCATCAGGATTAGGTCAAGTGATGCCTTGTATGCCTAGCACAAGTCACTTCTTAGCCTGTAGGATATTGAGTATAATGATAGGACTGTGAGTTGGTCTTTGTAGGACATATTGTTTAGACCTTGTATTATTTTAGTAAGGTACCTCAGTCGATCTTCCAGTTGTTACATTTGGCTGGACAGATACATGCCAAAAGTGGGAACTATACTTAATATCTGGCCTAATGATGGCTGAGTAAAGGGGAACAATGACATCCCTAGATGTAGACACAGTCCCTTTGTTTATAAGTTATATAGTGTTAAAAGGATGTACTTTCTGGTTTAAAAGCCCATGTTTGCACTTGTTTCCCACCTTTCCTGTAACTAGTCTAGTCCTGAGACATATTTGCTGTATCCAGGACTGTTTTTAAGTTTCTGAGCCCCCCCCCCAAGTCTTTCTGTGTTGGAGGGAAGCTTTCTAGCTTATCAGTGGGAGTGGTAAGCACTGAGCAGCCTATCTACCACAAGAGGATTGGTTTCTGGCCCAGAAATTGTAGTTTACTGGTCGTTTGGCAGTTTTTCCACCCTTTCAACTTTCTGGTTTAAAAGCCCTCATTTGAGCTTGTTTCCAAACTTTCCTGTAACTAGTCTAGTCCAGATACAGATTTGCTGTATCCAGAAGTGTTTGTAAACTTCTGAGCCCCCAAGCCTTTCTGTGTTGGAGGGAAGCCTTCTAGTTTATCAGTGGGAGTGGTAACCACTAAGTAGCCTATCTGCCACAAGAGGATTGGTTTCTGGCCCAGAAATTGTAGTTTACTGCCCGTTTGGACAGTTTTTCCATCCTTTTCAACTTTCTGGTTTAAAAGCCTATGTTTGTGCTTATTTCCTGCCTTTCCTGTAACTAGTCTAGTCCTGATACAGATTTATGTATCCAGGACTCTTTGTAAGCTTGTGAGCCCCCAAGCCTTTCTGTGTTGGAGGGAAGCTTTCTAGCTTATCAGTGGGAGTGGTAAGCACTAGGTAGCCTATCTACCACAAGAGGAGTGGTTTCTGTCCCAGAAATTGTAGTTTATTGGCCGTTTGGGCAGTTTTTCCATCCCTTTCAACTTTCTGGTTTTAAAGCTTGCTTTTGCGCTTGTTTAAGCTCCGCTCAGCAGGGCCGAGCTGAGGTAAACTATCACTGGTGCCAGAAAGTCTGCTCTTCAGTTTTTCCCTTAGATCTTGCTAGTTCTTTCTCTTTCTTGCACTTCAACAGGTTTTTGTAGCAATTATTATAGCAAACCTAAGTGCCATCAGCACTAGTCATTCTTTATGAAAATAGTTCCAGTACTTAGTAGTTATGACCACCCCTCCTGGCATGATTAAATGGCATGTCCCTCTGCTTTTTCCTATTATATCCTCTATATACCCACAGACATTGCCAAAATCCTGGCAGACAGGTTCAGTGCAAACTCCCCCCCCCCAAAAAGAGCAAATGTCTATCCCAACAGAATATAGCCTCCCTGACATCACAGATGCACAGGTGAGAGCTGCCCTCTCCAAAGCAAAAAACACAGCATCAATGGGACCGGACGGTGTCCCGGGCTGTGTCTTACACGAGCTCCAAGAAGAACTGAACCCTCACATAAAGTTACTGTTCAATCTCAGCCTTACTACAGGATATGTACCCAAGGAATGGCGTACAGCAACAATGGTCCCGCTCCACAAAGGTGGTGCCTCAACGGACCCCAGAAACTATCGCCCTATAAGCCTGACCAGTCTGGTCTGCAAAGCTATGGAGCGTATCATCATGGAACTCATAAACAAAGACACTGGGAACCTCCAGACACTGGATCCAACCCAATTCGGCTTTGTTAAGGGCATATCTTGCCTCTTGAACCTGGTCGACTTCTTTGAAACAGTTACCAAGGCCATAGATGAAGAGAAGGTAGTCCACACAACCTACCTGGACCTCGCAAAAGCCTTCGACACAATACCCCACTCGGGCATCATAAATAAGCTCACCAGCTTAAATATCAACCCCTATGTCACAAAATGGGTTGCAAACTGGCTCAGGGATAGAACCCACATGGTCAGAATTGCAGGGGCCATGTCAGACTCTAAACCAGTTACAAGTGGCATCCCACAAGGCTCAGTCCTGGGACCTCTCTTGTTCGGTATATACTTCTCTGAGGTACAGGCTAACATGAGAGGACTATGGCTGACCAAGTTCGCAGATGACTGCAAACTAGATGCCATAATCGACTTTCCGGCTGACACAAGCATCCTCCAAAAGGGTCTCACAGAGACGGATAACTGGTGCCAGAGCCATGGCCTAAAGCTAAATGCCAAAAACTGCATAGTCATCCCCTTTGGGAAAAAAAAAGTGCCCACAAATTACCACATAGGTGGTAATCCATTAAGTACGGAAGAAGTAATTAGGGATTTGGGGACCCAAGTAGATGGTAATCTCTCCTTTGACAATCACGTTGCCTCAGTGGTTAGAAAGACCTTCTATATAGCCCACCTTATCACGAAAGGGTTCACATCTAGATCAAGAGAGGTCATTGTGCCCCTCTACTCATCACTCATCAGGCCCATAATTGAATACAGTGCCCCATTTGGGATGTACCTTACCCGGCACCTGCAGCAACTGGAGAGACCCTAAAAGTACCTCACCAAGAGGATCAAAGGACTCAAAAAGATGCCCTCTGCAGTTTGGCTAAAGAAACTCCAGCTCTACTCAGTTGCTTACTGCCTACTCAGAGGCGATCTATGCCTGACGTATAAAGCCATGTCCAACCCAGAATTAATGGACATGCTCCACCTCAGGAAATCCAAATCCCTTAGAGCTACACGCTCCAGGGACTTAAACCTCAGCACAGAAATAAATAGGACATGCTGGAGGGACAGATTCATATCCCAGAGGCTCCCCTTACTCTGGAACAAAATCCCAGTCCACGTTAGGCAGAGCCTCTCACTGACCCTCTTCAAGAGAAATCTTGACGAGTGGATGGGAGATCGTAAATTTACCCCTGGGATCACTTCTGTGTCTCTGCTAGACAGAGGCACAGTAAACTAACCTTAAAAGGGCTATCTTCTGTGACCTACTATACAGAGGCACAGTCAACTAATCTAAAAGGGAGGCGAAAGCCAAACACACTCTGGCTAGGCTTATAAATGCCCTAGGGCAGATAGCCTAGTATCAACCTATGAACCTATTAACCTGGTGCACTTGGGCATTCTGAGGCAGTGTACACAGACAACCCTCTCCTCTTACCTCCCAACACTCAGACTTGTGAGAGATGCACTTATATCACCAAACTGGAAGCTATGTATTCTCCAGCCAAAACTGGACTAGATGGTCAAGAGAAGATCAACACCTGCACCACAGCACATGGAACACATTGCCCTCTAGAACACCCACTATCACAGCTCTCACATGAAAACACAAACCACACACTCACCTTTGCGAAGGCTCTCAATAGAAATTTACCCAAACAGCAGAGTCCTCAAAGACAGAAATGCACTCGACCACCACAACACAGCCAGCACAAACCACAGAACACATACCTCACCTCCACAGTCTGCCCCTCAACCTTAGCCCCTAAGGCTAAATACCTTGCCCAATACAGTAATCATAGGTGACTCAATAGTGAGGCACACAGATGTCCCATTCACTAGGCTGAATAAGGAGAAGGTAACAGTCAGTGGTCTATCAGGTGCCAGAATCCGACACAACACACACACACTCAGGTCACTCCACAACATGCACAAGTATGACTCTGTCATTGTCCATGTGGGTGTGAATAACCTGAGACATGCCTCCTTGGACTACATGAAAAAAGACATGGTGGAGCTCTCGGATTATATGGCCCAGGCAGATATGACACTAGCCCTGAGCAGTATCCTACCATCACCCAAAATGATACTGCAGTACAAACAAAAAATGATTGACGTCAACAATCGGCTAAGTTTCTGGTGTCATTCTAAGGGGATTCAGTATCTGCTTGGGGTGACATGATCAACAGACGTCAATGCTTTGCCAGAGATGGCCTGCATTTGTCACCCCTGGGTGTCCAGGTACTGGCTAAGGCTCTTGCCAGCCCTATAGTGCCTTTTTAGGTGGTGTTCCAAAGACCAAATTACCACCATAACAGCTATTAATAAATGCAATCTGAGCATCATGCTGCTCAGTGCCAGAAGTCTAAATCTCAAGATGCACTCACTCGAAGCACTCATCAAAATGGATAACATTGACATTTGTGCTGTAACGGAGACCTGGTTTAAAGCGACAGAAAGCACCACTGTGCTACAGGCTATAACTCATTCCACACCTTTCGGCCTCGAAACATAGACCAAAGCTCCAAAGGCAGTGGTGTCTCCATATTCATAAAGTATATGCACGCCTCCAGACTAGTAGCCCAGTATAACGCATCTGAGGTACTTCAGTTACAACTAACATTGGGTAAGATGGTTATCCAGGTCATAGCCTGCTATAGGTCCCCAACCATGTCCCTAGACTCTCATTCCACGTTCCTAAGCACCCTGGAATCTATCAAGGTCCAACCCAACATACTCATATTAGGAGACAACTACTCCATCAACTGTGAAAATTACTCAAGCAGCAATACACTGGCCCAATGCTTCTTGGAATTCATCAATTCCAATGCCCTGGACCAGCTCATTCTGACCCCCAGTAGTGGAAGAAGCATCCTTGACCTGGTTATTACTAACATGGGAAAGCATTGCTCTACACAAACAGTCAGTCCCTCCCTGGTCAGATGTGACCATAAACTAATCACCATGGAAATTCACATCTCACCCATACCCCCCACAAAGGTAACCACCTTGAAAAACTTCTCCAAAGCTGACTTTGGACTCCTAAAAACTGAGGTAGCTAACTTCACGGCACCCATGCCAATGGAAAATAGCTGCATGACTGCCGAATCATACACCAATGCACTGTACGAACATGTACATAAATGCATGGAACTAGCCATACCCAACAGAACTAAGGCACTCGCCTCCAAAAGAAGGAAGTCAATTTGGTGGTCCCCTGCCTTTAATATACTCTACAACAGAAGGAAGAAACTGTTGCAGAAAAAGGAGAAGTCCCAAGACTGGAAAAACTCCTTTATTTGCCTCAACAAAAATTTGAGATCCCTCATCAAATCCTCTAAAGCCAGCTATGAAGGCAGAATTGCAGCAGACACTAAAAACAATCACAAAGCCTTCTATAGTTATATCAAGAACCTTCACAGCAATACCCAGATTTGCTCTGAGTTACTGCACAATGGTACCTCCTATATTGAGCCAACAAACTGGCCAACAGATTCAGTGCCAACTTTACTTCTCCCCCTCCCCGCCCCAAATGACCAAACACAATACCAGAAGAATGACAGGCACCCAGCATTACTGCAGCACAGGTTAAAGCTGCATTGTCCAATGCCAAGAATACAGCTTCCATGGGACCCAATAAGATCCCTGGCTGTGTTCTATATGAACTACAAAGTGAAGTTGAAACAGCTGGCTGTGTCAAGCAGTCCGTAAGAAAATTAAAACAACCATTTAATGAGCGCTTTCGAAGGAGTCAATGCCCCAACTTCTTCAGACAAAGCAAGACTAAAAAACTAACATCTTTATATACATTACTAATCAACCAATCGTAATAATCATTCAATTTGTGCTTAATTGGTGCCTATTAACCATGACTCACATAAATTTAACATTTACACTATTTTTAAAAAGGAATACTTTAGTATAAAACTAGTTTTAAAATTCAATAAAAATGATTAAGCTACATAGTGAATATCAAAATACTCTCAACAGAACCTCACAGAAACAATATGCAATATTAATTCTCAAAACTAAAACATTATAGCTTATTAAAAACATGTACATTAACATTTATAAAATATGCCAGGAGTGTGTTTATATGTGCACCACAATTAATTAATTTTGTGCAGAAAAGTATTGATAAATGTCATAATTAATAAACTTGATATAGTCTTATGTTTTAAACCTGAATATGAAAAATATAAACGTGTATTATACATAACAAATAGGCATTAATTCCTTACCCTCCCTACCTAATAAGTGCTTTCAACTTTAAGATACTTTTGAGGGAGACAAATGCATTGAGACCTGGTATAATATGAGCTGCAGTACGTATTTGCCACATTAACTCGCTTTCTTCGAGTTTAAGTTGCCAGGGGCCACGTCTTAATTCACATTCCACTTGGTGTATAACAGTATATTGAAACCTATGGGTAGGATTGTCAACTATATGCTTAGCTAATGCGTTAGTGGTCTCTCTCTTATTAATGCAATATTGGTATTCATAAATCCTTTGTTTTATTTTTCGTTCGGTCTTGCCAATATAAAACAATGGGCATGCTTCACAGCATGCCACACATACAACGCCTTTGGATTCACAATTAAACTTGCCTCTGATTGTATAGGTATTATCCCTTCACTTTATTACCCATTTTAATAAACTTGCATTGTTGACAAGAGCCACATTTCTGCATTCCAATCCCAATATTAATTTGTTTCCCTCTTTTTTTATTTTCAAGTAAACATTTTAAATTAGGACCTCTTCTATATATAAATCTGGGATTATTGCCTAAAACATTGTTCAGGCTATTGTTATCAAAGATAATTGCCCAATTTTTATTTAAAATTTCTCTAATTATCTTATAGTCTGATGAATAAGTAAACAAAGTTCAGACCCAAATTATAAGTTGAGCCTTCTATGCTCCCTCTTGGATGCTCAGACATAGCAATTACCTCCCTGTCATAACCTTTATGCAACAATGGTCTAAAATAACCTGAAGATCTTTTCATATTAACTTCAGAAATAATATTGTCTACAAAGTTTTGTAAAATGTTAATGTACATGTTTTTAATAAGCTATAATGTTTTAGTTTTGAGAATTAATATTGCATATTGCATACTGTTTCTGTGAGGTTCTGTTGAGAGTATTTTGATCTTCACTATGTAGCTTAATCATTTTTACTGAATTTTAAAACTAGTTTTATACTAAAGTATTCCCTTTTAAAAATGGTGTAAATGTTAAATTTATGAGAGTCATGGCACCAATTAAGCACAAATTGAATGATTATTATGATTGGTTGATTAATAATGTATATAAAGATGTTAGTTTTTTAGTCTTGCTTTGTCTGAAGAAGTTGGGGCATTGACTCCTTCGAAAGTGCTCATTAAATGGTTGTTTGAATTTTCTTATGGCCTGCTTGTCATCGCCAGCTGTTTTTTGTTTTTATCTAGTTTGTATTGTCTTTTTGAAGTTCTGAAGTTTTTTGGTATGGTGAGCGATGCAGGAGGGAACTCGCAGTCCTTGTTCACGCAGCAAGACAACTTTGGATACTATTAATGCTCCCCATGGAGGCGAATGCCATTGGGAATCTCACAGCTTTGGTGCAATTATTGTTAGGTCGTGTGGATAACTTGACCCAAAGAATGGACGAGAGAAGCGGGGTTAACAACAGTGTGCAGAATACACAAATGAACCCACAACATGTCACTCCAGCCCATTCTGGTGAAATAGTTTGTTTGTATTCGGATGTTTCAAATCCTGCTCTAAGCAACACACGACACAATGTGAGTAATAATGTCACAACCCTGTCCGGGTTGAATAATCACCAAGGTAGTGTACAGCAAACACCAGTATTAAGTATTATACCTACTATGGCTGATTTTCTTAGAGTATGGAACTTTTTTGGTGAAGGTTCGAATGATTTTATACAAGGTCAAACTCCAGGAGTGAGTTCTATTACTACTCAACTTAATGAGTTTGATTGCAAACTGTTTAAGTGCTGTAAACTTCAGTTAGAGGTAGCATATCTACAAGAGTGCATAGATAAGAAAATCATCCCCAGAGGCTTGTGCCAATGGCGTTATCCAGTCGGTTTGGTTGAAAACTCGACTTTCCATCGAGAACTAATAGCCCTATTCGATAAACAAGGGTTCGAATTTTTACATGCACTCATTATTCACTACAATACTGAGATAGCTACCCTTAAAGCTGAGCTTGAAATATTGGAACATTCCATTAAAGTGGATGTAGAGTTTCCTAGGTACAAATATGAGTACACTAGGACTTTTACAAGCATCGAAGCCACTTTAACAAAGTTATTAGCGGTCAAGAAAAAGAAAACTAGTAGGGATACAAATGAGTATGCCAATAACAAGGCTTATCCTTCTCCCCCAAAGATTTCACAAATTTCTATTGATCCACATGGCCCATCTAACCAGTGTGATAACGTCAACATAGATGAAGCAGAGCAGATAGGGGAGAGGAGAGAGCTTCAGATACACCACCATTACGTCGTAGTGAACGGATAATGAATACTAACCAACAACTAAATAATGTTCAACAACCTAGAGTCCAGCAACAGCCTGAGACATTCAATAGCAAAAGGAACAACAGGAATAGGCAACATGATTTTCAGAGGGACTGAGGCAACCAGTACAACTCCTCGAACAACAATTCGAATGGCAACAGAAACCAGGGGCAGAGAAGGAACAGTCAGAACCGGAGAAAGGGATGATCCAGGTCCCATATGATGGACTGCAGATTCTTGTAAGTTCTGAAGGGGACCTTTAAAATTTTCAATTATACTGTTCTGACTATTGAACAAAATATGGTTAATTTTTTTGCTAAAGGCTTGTCATTCATGCCTGATAAGAGAGCCGATTTGGTGAGGACTATAGTCGACTTAAAACCTTTTGTACACAAGCTGAACCTTACCTCTTTAATGGGGTCAAGTTCCTCACTGACCAATAGTTTGCATGTATCTAGCCTTTTTAACCCACCTTTGCATGTAACACTATCTATGTTTGAAAGAATATGTGAGATAGATTTGAGGGCTGCATTAGGCAATGTATATAACAAACAAAAGCCTAAAGCTAACATTTCTGCTTATAAAGTGGATTTTTTAAATCTACTAAATACATGCAATGTTAAGGTAATGAAACCCGACAAAGGTGTGAGGGGGTTGGTCTTTATGGACCAAACAGATTATAATAAAAGAATGGAAGTATATCTGTCTTCTGAGGTATATAAACAGGTTAGTAATAATGAAGTAAATGGTGCATACAGAAAAATTAGAGGTATATTAGAAGACCTATTTTTGGAAGGAACAATTGACGTAGATATGTACCAATACTTGACTATGCCTGCACCGATTATTCCCACTTTATTTGGCTCTCTATTGACGTGAAAGATCTGTATACAGTCATACCACAATCTTTAGGGTTAGAATGGACCAGAGAATTTATGTTAGCAAAGAAAGTAGACGACAAGGATATATACACTGTTAAAACGTTATTGGAGGTTGTGTTATCCAATAATTATATGATCTTTAATGGACAATATTATTTGCAAAACACCGGAGTCACAAGGGGTTCACCTTGCGGTGGAAGTTTTGCAAATTGTGTCATGGCACATTGGGAAAAATGTTTGCTGTTTAACAATATTTTGCTTAAAGAAAATGTGCTATGGTACACAAGGTACCAAGTTGATATGTGCCTTATTTGGCATGGTGATGTAGATGTTACTGAAGCCTTCATTAGGAGTATTACTGAAATGACAGATTTTTTTGAGTTTACATATTCAGTAGGCATGGATAGTATCAATTTTCTAGACATTAAAGTGGCTAAAGATAGGCTTAATCAGAGGTATAAAACCACAATCCTTAGGAAACCTACTCATTCTAATGCGTTTCTACACTTTTCAAGCAGCTACCCTCACCATCAGAAAAGAGCAGTAGTGAAGGGACAAATGGTGAGGGCGGCTAGGATGGTCTCACAGGACATGGATTATGGTAGGGAATGTGAATTATTGAAAGTATGTTCATGAGAAGGGGCTACCCAGAAAACTTTGTAGACAATATTATTTCTGAAGTTAATATGAAAAGATCTTCAGGTTATTTTAGACCATTGTTGCATAAAGGTTATGACAGGGAAGTAACTGCTATGTCCGAGCATCCAAGAGGGAGCATAGAAGGCTCAAGCTATAATTTGGGTCTGAGCTTTATGTTTACTTATTCATCAGACTATAAGATAATTAGAGAAATTTTAAATAAAAATTGGGTAATTATCTTGGATGACAATAGCCTAAACAATGTTTTAGGTAATAATCCCAGATTTATATATAGAAGAGGTCCCAATTTAAAATGTTTACTTGAAAATAAAAAAAGAGGGGAAACAAATTAATATTGGGATTGTGGAAATGTGGCTCTTGTCAACAATGCAAGTTTATTAAAATGGGTAATAAAGTGATTATAAGGGATAATACCTATACAATCAGGGGCAAGTTTAATTCTGAATCCAAAGGCGTTGTGTATGTGGCATGCTGTGAAGCATGCCCATTGTTTTATATTGGCAAGACCGAACGAAAAATAAAACAAAGGATTTACGAACACCAGTATTGCATTAATAAGAGAGAGACCACTAACGCATTAGCTAAGCATATAGTTGACAATCCTACCCATAGGTTTCAATATACTGTTATACACCAAGTGGAAAGTGAATTAAGAGGTGGCCCCTGGCAACTTAAACTCGAAGAAAGCGAGTTAATGTGGCAAATACGTACTGCAGCTCATATTATACCAGGCTTCAATGAATTTGTCTCCCTCAAAAGTATCTTAAAATTGAAAGCACTTATTAGGTAGGGAGGGTAAGGAATTAATGCCTATTTGTTATGTATAATACACGTTTATATTTTTTATATTCAGGTTTAAAACATAAGAATATATCAAATACGTTTATTAATTATGACATTTATCAATACTTTTCTGTGCAAAATTAATTAATTGTGGTGCACATATAAACACACTCCTGGCATATTTTATAAATGTTAATGTTTGTTTTTAATAAGCTATAATGTTTTAGTTTTGAGAATTAATATTGCATATTGTTTCTGTGAGGTTCTGTTGAGAGTATTTTGATATTCACTATGTAGCTTAATCATTTTTATTGAATTTTAAAACTAGTTTTATACTAAAGTATTCCTTTTTAAAAATGGTGTAAATGTTAAATTTATGTGAGTCATGGTTAATAGGCACCAATTAAGCACAAATTGAATGATTATTACGATTGGTTGATTAGTAATGTATATAAAGATGTTAGTTTTTTAGTCTTGCATTGTCTGAAGAAGTTGGGACATTGACTCCTTTGAAAGCACTTATTAAATGGTTGTTTGAATTTTCTTATGTACTGCTCGACATCAAGAGCTGTTTTTTGTTTTTATCTAGTTTGTATTGTCTTTTTGTTGAAGTTACAAAGCGAACTTGCACCACATCTGTCTGCCCTGTTCAGTCACAGCCTCACCTCAGGCTTTGTCCCTACAGAATGCCACACTGCTGAAGTCATCCCTCTCCATAAAGGGGGAGCAACTACAGACCCTGGGAATTATTGCCCTGTTAGCCTGATGAGGCTGATATGTAAAGCTATGGAGTGCATCATCATGGACCTGATTAACAAAGATATAGGAAATCTCCAAACTCTGGACCCCACGCAGTTTGGCTTTGAGAAAGGGAGATCATGCCTGCTCAACCTGGTTGACTTCGAGTCAGTCACCAGAGCTGTGGATGAAGGTAAGGCCAGTCATACATGCTACCTCGATCTGGCCAAGGCCTCTGATATCACTCCTCACTCATGAATTATTGATAAATTCACCAAACTAGGCAACAACCCCTATATCAATAGGTGGGATGCAAACTGGCTCACAAATTGGCTCACAGAACCCACTGTGTGACAGTAGCAAACTCCAAGTCAGACTGCTGACCAGTCATGAGTGGAGTCCCACAGGGATCAGTCCTGGGTCCTCTCCTGTTTGGCATCTACTTCTCAGAAGTCCAGGCCAACACAAAGGGACTTTGGCTGACCAACTTCACAGATGACTGCAAGCTGGGAGCCATTATTAACTCCCCAAGTGATGCAGACAGCCTACAGAAAGGCCTCACTGAGACTAGTGACTGGTGTCGAAACCATGGCCTTAAGCTTAATGCCAAAAAATGCATCGTCAACCCCTTTGGTAAAAACTCAGTTCCCACTAATTACCAAATTGAAGGGAGCCCACTGAACACTAAAGGCATTATAAGAGATCTGGGGACACAGGCTGACAGCAACTTCTTCGACCACCACATTGCCACTGTGGTCAGAAAGTCCTTCTATGTGGCACATCTCATTACCAAGAGTTTTGCATCCAGGAAGAAAGAGGTTATCATGTCTCTCTACTCTTCTCTCATTAGACCAATCATTGAGTATAATGCCCCATTTGACATGTACCTCACTAGACACCTGCAACAGCTGGAGAGGCCACAGAAGTACCTCACAAAGAGGATTCTAGGCATTAAACACATGTCCTATACTGAGAAACGCAAAAGACTTGAGCTGTTCTCAGCTCTGTTAGAAATGCTACATCTAAAGAAATCCCAATCCCTCCACACCACACGCTCCAGAGACCTCAGCTGCATTACCACTATCAACAGAAAATGCTGGAGGGACAGGTTCCTCACCCAGAGACTGCCCATGCTCTGGAATAGACTTCCCATATATGTCAAGCAAAGCACCTCACTGCCCCTTTTCAAGGGAAATCTTGATGAGTGGATGGGTAATAGAAAGTTCACCCCGGGGATCACTCCAGTGGCTGTACTTGATAAAGGCACTGGGAACTAACATCGGGCAGCACGATGCCAGGGCACTTCTATGAGCTAGGCTTGTAAAGTCTCCAGGGCCATTAGCCTAGTACACACCTATGAACACTCTGGAATTATAGATAAAGTTACTAAACTGGTCATAAATCCCTATGTCACAAGATGGGTGGCCATCTGGCTCACTGACAGAACCCACACAGTAAAAGACTTCAGACCAGTGATGAGTGGAGTACCACAAGGTTCAGTCCTGGGTCCTCTCCTTTTCGGCATCTACCTGAAGTGCAGGCCAGCACAGAAGGTCGTTAGCTAACAAAGTTCGCAGATGACTGCAAACTGGGAGCCATAATAGAATCACCTAATGATGTAGACATTCTACAAAAGGCCCTCGCAGAGACAGATGCTTGGTGTCAAAGTCATGGCTTCAAGCTCAATGCCAAGAAGTGCATTGTCATCCCCTTTGGGAAAAACTCAGTACCCATGAACTACCACATAGGCGGTAGCTCACTGAACGTGTGTTAAGAGACCTCGGCACACAGGTGGACAAGTAGTCTCTCCTTTGATAACCACATAGCCACTGAAGTCATGAAATCCTTCTATGTGGCAAACCTCATCACAAAAGGGTTCTCCTCTAGAAAAAAGGAGGTCATTGTTCCTCTCCACTCATCCCTCATCAGACCCATTATAGAGTACAATGCCCTGTTTAGCATGTATCTCACAAGACACCTACGACAATTGGAAAGGCCACAGAAATACCTCACTAAAAGGATTACCGGCCTCAAACAGATGCCATACGCAGACCATCTCAAAAAACTCCAGCTCTACTCCACCGCATATCACCTACTCAGAGGCAATCTCTGCCTAACATACAAAGCTATGTCAAACCCAGAGCTGTTGGACATGCTATACTTAAAGAAATCCCAATCTCTCTGAACCACATGCTCCAGGGACTTAAACCTTGTCACCACAATAAACAGAACATGCTGGAGGGATAGATTCCTGTCCCAGAGACTTCCCATACTCTGGAACAAACTATCCATTCATGTCAAGCAAAGCTCTTCATTGGCCCTCTAAGAAAAATCTTGATGACTGGATGGGAAATAGAAAATTCACCCAGGGGATCACTTCTGTGGCACTGCTTGACAGGGGCACAGGAAAATAATTTTCTTGGGTGGCAAAAGCCAGGGAACCTATTTGGCTAGGCTTATATAGGCCCCAGGGCCGATAGCCTAGTACTTACCTATGAACATGTTGGTTTAAAGTTAGGCCACTGTCCTTATATGTCCCCAGTCCCAAACAACTGTTGTGTGTCAGTGTGGTAGTTCCCTGGGGTAGATGATTTCCCAAAGGATACAGTAATGCATTTTCTGGCATTTAGTTTCAGACCATGATTTTTGCACCAGTTATGTATTTGAAACAAACTTTCCTGTAAGATGGCCAAGTCATTTGGGGGTTCAGTAACTGCTATGTTATAGTCATCTGCAAACTTAGCCAGAGCCCTTTGGCAGTGGGTTTTACTTCAGAAAATTAGAATCCAAACAGGAGAGGTCCCAGCACAGAACCTTGAGGTTACTCCACTGATGACTGGTCTCTTTGTGTAGGTAACATCTCCTATTTTCTTTATCTTTGTCCTATCTGTGAGTCTGTTGACGATCCAGCAGATGACACAGGGGTTTATTCTCAGTTTATTTAGCTTTATTACTATGCGTAAGTGGGAAATTGTATCAAAAGCTTTGGCCAGATTGAAGTATTTCGTGTGTACCATTTTGCTGTCATCAATTGCTTTGGTGATCCTTTCAATAAATCTGCCATGTTGACTAAGCATGACTTCCCTTGATGAATCCAAACTGAGACAGGTCCAGTGTTTGCAGGTTCCCTATGCCCTGACTGATTAATTCCATTATACATCTTTCCATGTGTTTGCATATGATGCTGGTCTGTAATTGCCTAGGTCTGTGGAATGTCCGTCATTATGCAGGGAAATGACTGTAGCTGGTCTCCATTTGTTAGTACAAAACCTGTATAGAGCTTGAGATTGAATAGTGTTGTTAGGGGTGTGGTTAAACTATGCTTCATGCTATTAAGATGCATCCAGGGATATTGTGCGGGCCCACTGATGCAGTATTTTAAGCTTTTGGCAGTGCTTTTAGGACTATTGTGTGATAGCTGGAGGTTCACCAGTTTCAGGCATATCTTGAGGGAGAGAAAGGGGTAAAATTAAAGCTAAAGTTAACAACCAGTAGGTTTACTATATCTTCAACATCAGCATGTAGGTAACATTTTACAATTATGCACTGAGCTGATTGTGAACAGTTTATTGATAATATGGTTTCACTATGTGGACTTGTTGCAACAGGGTATAGACACATCTATGTAGTTGTTTGCATGCTGGTATAATTTGGTGGTGTATGTTTCTGTGTTGTCAGTAGAGTTAATTAGGTTTGGTGGGGATTTGAAGTTTGCCAATGAATCACTTAGGAGAAATTTTATTTTGTCTTAGAAAAATTTCTAAAGATACCTTGGTTGGAAAGATCACTGGTTTCAATTTTATTTTGAAGGAGATGCCTTTATGGTCAGACCTAACAAGTGATGAAGATACACAAGGAATGCACAAGATACCCCCCATATTAGTAAGGACAAGATGATGCTCATCCTAGTCAGTATTCTGGCTAGTGTTCCAGGACAATTGTATTGACAAAGTCCAAGAGTCTCTGTGTATGTGCACAAGTGGCAGTATAGAATTCACATACTAGAGTTGAATAGATTAGATCACCTAGGAAAATGGTATTGGATTTTAATATTGAGTCATCATCATTCTCTTTCGGCTTTTCCCGTTGAGAATCGCCGTTAGGGAGTCGGTCGGATCATCTCTTTCCATTTCTTCCTATCCTCTGCATCTTGCTCTGTCACACCAACCGCCTGCATGTCCTCTCTCACCACGTCCATAAACCTTATCTTAGGCCTTCCTCTATTCCTCTTACCTGGCAGCTCCATCCTTAGCATCTTTTTCCCAATATACCCATCATCCCTCCTCAGCACATGTCCAAACCAACGCAATCTCGTCTCTCTTGCTTTGTCTCCAAACTGTCCAACATGAGCTGACCCTCTAATATACCGATTCCTAATCCTATCCATCCTAGTCACACCGATTGCAAATCTTAACATCTTTAACTCTGCCACATCCAGCTCTGACTCCTGCCTTTTTGTCAATGCCACTGTCTCCAACCCATATAACATAGCTGGTCTCACTACACTCTTGTAGACCTTCCCTTTCACTCTTACGGATACCCGTCTGTCACAAATCACTCCTGACACTCTTCTCCACCCATTCCACCCTGCCTGTACTCTCTTCTTCACCTCTCTTCCACATTCACCATTACTCTGAACTGTTGATCCCAAGTACTTAAACTCGTCCACCTTTACCAACTCTACTCCCTGCATCCTCACCATTCCTCTACCCTCCCTCTCATTTACACACATATATTCTGTCTTAGCCCTGCTGACCCTCATTCCTCTGCTCTCTAGAGCATATCTCCACCTCTCCAGAGTCTCCTCAACCTGATTCCTACTCTCACTACAGATCACAATGTCATCTGCAAACATCATAGTCCACGGGCCTCCTGTCTGATCTCATCTGTCAACCTGTCCATCACCACTGCAAATAAGAAAGGACTCAGAGCTGATCCTTGATGTAATCCCACCTCCACCTTAAACGGATCTGTCACTCCCACTGCAGTCCTCACCACTGTCACACTACCCTCATATCCTGTACCACTCTTATGTACTTCTCTGCCACTCCCGACTTCCTCATACAATACCACAACTCTTCTCTCGGCACCCTGTCATATGCTTTCTCCAAGTCTTCAAAGGCCTTATGCAACTCCTTCTGACCTTCTCTGTATTTCTCCATCAACACTCTCAGAGCAAACATTGCATCTGTAGTGCTCTTTCCTGGCATGAAACCATACTGCTGATCACTAATCATCACCTCCCTTCTTAACCTTGCTTCCACTACTCTTTCCCATAACTTCAAGCTGTGACTAATCAGTTTTATCCCTCTGTAGTTACTGCAGCTCTGCACATCACCCTTATTCTTAAAGATAGGTACCAAAACACTTTTCTCCACTCCTCAGGCATCCTCTGACTTTCCAAAATTTCATTAAACAATCTAGTTAGAAATTCCACTGCCATTTCTCCTAAGCACCTCCATGCTTCCATTGGTATGTCATCTGGGCCAACAGCCTTTCCATTCTTCATCCTCTTCATAGCTGCCCTTACTTCCTCCTTGCTAATCTGTTTCACTTCCTGATTCACTATCCCCACATCATCCAACCTTCTCTCTCTCTCATTCTCTTCATTCATCAGCCTCTCAAAATACTCTTTCCATCTACTCAACACACTCTCCTCTCTTGTGAGTACCTTTCCCTCACTATCCTTTATCACCCTTACATGCTGCACATCTTTCCCAGCTCTGTCCCTCTGTCTAGCTTTAGGTCCTTTTCTCCCTCTTTAGTGTCCAATCTCTCGTACAACTCTCCATATGCCCTATCCTTAGCTTTTGCCACCTCTCTCTTTGCCATGCCTCATCTCCTTATACTCATGTCTACTTTCTTCATCTCTTTGACAATCCCACTTCTTCTTCGCCAGCCTCTTCCTCTGTATACTCTCCTGTACTTCCTCATTCCACCACCAGGTCTCCTTGTCCTCCTTCCTCTGTCCAGATGTCACACCAAGCACCTTTCTAGCAGTCACCCTTACTAGTTCTGCTGTAGTTACCCAGCTATTCGGTAACTCTCCACTGCCTCCCAGTGCCTGTCTTAACTCTTCCCTAAACTCCACTTCACAATCACCCTTTTTTAACTTCCACCATTTAATCCTTGGCACAGCTTTCACATTCCTCCTCCTCTTCTTGATCACCAACGTCATTCTACATACCACTAATCTATGCTGCTTAACTACACTTTCACCTGCCACCACTTTACAGTCTCCAGTTGGATTTTAATATTGAGTGATTGCAGTTATTTTGGTTTCCTTGGGTCATGAGACTTCTGTAGTTAGCTTAAATGTGGTACAGGGCCTTTATATTGAACATTTGGACATGAAGAAAATCTAGTGCATCATACTGCTGTACCAGTCTGGAAGATTGAGACACCTCCACATTTTTTCACCCTCCTCTGCAATAGCTAGTCTAAAATGTGTGGGAGATATTATAGACCTGCACAGCCAGAGTGCTCTCCACTATTTTAAACCATGTTTCAGACAACAGTCTCCTCAAGGGTGAGGTGGGCTTATACAGATTGTTTAGATCCCTAGCAGTGATAAGTAGCACCTTGATATTTTTCCTTTATTTTATTATATTGGTAGGTTTGTCAGGTTGTCATTGCCTGAAAAAAAGTACTATGTATATGCGAACAATTGAAATCCTAGAGGGTACAGATGCAGGCCATTCCTGGCAAAGCAACTTGGTCAGTGATCATATCCTCCCAGGCTGACAAATATTGGATCCCCTTTGAATGACACCAAAAACTAAGCCAAGTTTTGATGTCAATTTATTTGTTTTCATATTGGAGCCTCATCCTTGGAGAAGGTAGAATGTTGCTCAGTGCTACGCTCATGTGTGTCTGGGATACACAGTGTGAGAGGTCCATCATGTGTGTCTTGTTATAGTCCAAGGAGGCACTCCTCAAGTCACTGACACTGGCATGAACTATGATGGAGTACAGGTACATGCTGTTCAATGACATAAGTGCTTTTGTAGTCTGATGGATCCTGGCACCAGACAAGCAACTAATCATCACCATTTCCTTGCTCAGCCTGGTAAGAGATGTATCTGTATGTCTCACAATGGAGTCACCTATAACAAGAATGTTTTGGGTGATGCCTACCTTATGGGCTCAGCATCCACTGATTTTGGGACTTTTTGTGCTATGTGAGGAGATGGGCTTAACTTGCTGTCCATGCCTTGTGCCTGTGCTGTGTTTTGAGGTTTAGGCAAGTTGAGCATTAGGTTATGGATTATGTGTTTTGTTATGCTTATGATTTTGGTACCTGAATTTACTGTGTGTGAGAGTTTTGCCTCCAAGAACATTACCTCTCTCATACACTGCATTGTTGTGTTTGCATATTATATAATCATCTGGTAGCATAAGACAAGTTTTTCACTGTCTCAAGATACCTATCTCAGGGTGTATGAAAGTACTGGTGCATGGTTTTAACAGGAATGACTCTGGAGGCAGAGGTAACTACTACTGCTTGAAGTTCAGTATATTTAGGATAATGTTTGGGTGTACTTGCTGCTTAAAGCTAAATACAAAACAACTAGCCTGAAAACTGTCTGCCACAGGAAGGAACCAGTAAACTAATTATAGTAAAAAATGCTAATTAAACACAAAAATTAAAGCAAGCTGTATCAATACACACAATAATGAGCAAATTTATCAAAGGTCTTAGAGCCTGTTTTATGTGGAGAGACTTTGCAAAATGATACTTATATGATTACTTTCAACAGCCAATAAATGGGGAGAGGGAAGAAATGATATCAAATTATCATAATGGACAGGCAACAGTAGATACACTGGGTTTAAAAACACAGATACAGCAGGGTAGGTGGAAAGGAAAAAATATTAGACCCTCAAATCTGAGCTGAGTAGCCTGGAACTGCTTTAATGCAAACACTGGTCCTGAACTAGTTATTTTTATTTATTTATTTAACATTTGTTAACTGGGAAAGTCTGACTCGGACTGAAGCCCATTTTCACTGGAGGCCCAAGGAGAAATGGTCCAGATGCATGTCTTTGTAATGTGGGAGGAAACCACAACACCCAGAGGAATCCTACACGAAAGCAGGGAGGGCAGACTCCGCACAAAAGGCACTCCAGCTGAGAATCAAACCGGAGAACCTCTTGCTGTGAGGTGACAACACTGCCACTGCACCGTCCAAAAACTAGCCTGACATACACTGAGTATGTAAGAATGAAAATAGGGTATTAGATCAACAGATACTTGTTTTAACACAATTGGTATCTGTAAATTATAATAAATACATTTCATTTTGGAGACAAAACACAATTATGAGACAGAAGCTACAAAGAGAAAAGGACAAAATGTTAGGTAAATAAGCTTTTAAAAATAATTTATATCAACAAGATAAGACAGGCAAAGTATTGGCTACCCAGTGTCAAGCTAGAAATGTTATTTTACATCTGAAAGATTCAGTAGGAATTGTGTTATCTGATCCTTTAATAATAAGAAATAGAGTAGAAAGGATTAGTTCAGATAAAATCACTTTAGCTAGCAAATCTAGAAGACTGCCTTTCTCTAATAGCCTCCTTGTGTGAGAAATAAAGACTCTCTGTTGAAGTTTCAAGTATTATATTCAGTTAAGTACACAGATGAGTGTCCTTGTTCTAGATGCGGATGATAACTGATCATTTTAAGAATAAGTATAATAAAAATGGATTATTAATGAACAACTTATAAGAGATTGGTTATATAGATATCCACAGTTAACCATATTAATTCCTGAAGAAGAAAAAATAAAAGTTAAAGATTTTAAATATGCTATTTTGTGTTTAAAGAAAAATAAGACTAGGGGGAGGGGTAGATGGATTTATTACAAAATTTCACTGGCTCCAAAAGCAATCTGAACTAAATCCAAAGCATCCACTGTATTCAACAAAAAATAAGTATATTTTAAGCTTTCATTACACTTTTTTTTCAACTGTGTTTTGCTTAATTGCTGCTTCATTTTTTCTGTTTTTACTCCTGTGACTGCCGTTTTCTGTACTTAGAATTTCTACTACTTCTGTATTTCATAGCATAGGCTAGATACAGATAGATTTATTTATTTATTTTTTATTTGAAATTTGTTAATGAGGATAGTCCGACTGGGTCACACCACCTATTTTCAGCAGAGTCCCTGGGAGAAAAGCTCCACAATTTTACATACGAATAGGAAAATTACAAAACTTACAAGCGAAAAATTTGACATGAATTTAGTGAATACATTGTAGCTATATCTGTGATAACACTTTAAAAGTCTTGTCAAACATACTGTTTTGTGTACAGTGATGTAGTGCCACTGCCTCAGCGATGAGACTTTTTTTACACAATTCCATAATACATGTTGGAAATGGGAAACTACTGGTCTTGTTAAGATTAGTTCTTTGGTTAGTAAGCAGAATGACAGAGAGAATATTACACAGTTTCCAGTGTTTTGCTGTAATTATTGGTAATTTAGTTTTGATGAATAAGGTTAATGTGGTAGGAGGAGATATAAGAGGGCAGGAAGTGTATTTTCCTGTAGTTAGGAATGTGAAGATTTGCTGAATCTAGGCTGTTTGGTATTACTTGAGCACTAAAACTAGTCATCCTACATTAAGACGACCCTCCTGCACCTTTGTACCAAAAGTGTATAGCACAGGACCCATCTGAGTTGGGGATTGCTGGAAAAGGCTCAGTTTTGGGCTTTCCTATTGGTTAATTTTTGTTAAAACTATTTAACTTCATCTGTATTTTAGCCAGAGATCTGGAATGAATGTGAACTAAATCCAAGGCATCATTTTTTAGAGAATATTGCTGGAAAAAGGCAAGTAATGTTAAACAGCTTTAACATAAATTAACCAATAGAAAATTGGTTAATTTGTGTTAAAACTGTTTAACATCAATTGTATTTTAGTCAGATATCTGGAGTGAACTAAATCCAAGTCATCCACTGTGTTCATCAATAAATACATATATTTTAAGCTTTCACTACGCTTTTTTGAACAGTATTTTGATTAACTGCCATTTCATTTTTGCTGTTTTTACTTCTGTGATGGTTTTTTCTGCACTTTGAATTTCTAGTACCTCTGTATTTCACAGCATAGGCTATGTTCAGATTTGCTGAATCCAGGCTGTTTGCTATTACTTGAGCACTAAAATCAGCCATCCTACATTAAAAACGTCCTCCTGCATCCATGAGGCAGATGTATGTATCCCAGGACCATCTGAGTCAGGGCTTGCTGGAAAAGGCTCAGTTTTGGGCTTTCCTATTGGTTAATTTTTGTTAAAACTATTTAACTTCACCTGTATTTTAGCCAGAGATCTGGAATGAATGTGAACTAAATCCAAGGCATCTTACATTATGAAGGCCTTACTACACCCATCTGACTTGGAGAATGCTGGAAAATGCTCAGTTTATGGACTTTTCTAGTGGTTAATTTGTGTTAAAACTTTAACTTTACTTGTGATTAAGCCCTGCATTTCTGGGTAGCTGCACACCACACTGTGGGGTTTAGTGCTGCCATGTATAGATACAAATGTTTAGAAGTACAATTTTCCATTGATATCTGCTAGAGAACTCTCCTTAGCTCCACTGCCTTTCTGTTCACAACACAGGTATGCACTGCTACCTAGTGAGCAACTCAGTTGTGCATTCTGAGGTGTTGAGTGTCTTCCACCCTTAGTCACAGAATAGCCACCTTTGTTAGTTTCACAAGGATGCCTTGGTCCATCTAGCCCATTCCCAGAAGTTACTATAATATACAAGGAAAATGAAAATATGTAGTCTGACCACCTTTTTCTTTCTGTAAAAACTTTAAAAAACACATATACAAATTGGTAAGTGCTTTCACGGTATCACACCACTTTTTCAGACCATGAATAACAATGATATGTTATAAACTCATTTTATACAAAAATTTAAAAAAAACAAAGGACCAATGAGCTGTCAATAACATATAACATCATTCATAGTTTAATACAAATGCATGCTATATATAAAACACATGGAAACAATGCATCAGCAAAATAAAATCCTCCTACAAAAGAGTAACAAGTTAACCAACCAACAAAACCCAAAAAGCACACACCTACTAAAGCATAATATAGCATACATTTCAATGTCTAATGGAGTGGAACCTAAGAACCGGTTTTAAAGAGACATGCTCATTTAATCCCTGATAAACATGTGCTTGCAGCAAAAGAATCCATTAAAGACATGAAAGATTATTTGAATGATCTTTATCAATGGTCTGAGAGATTTGCTAGATGAAGAAATGTATACTTTATTAGCTTAGATGTTATGTCCTTATTTATGGTGATACCTAACACTGCTGGTATAGAGAATATGAGGATGTATTTGTGTAGGAAAACATATTTTTGTCTGTAAGAAAATAGAGCTAATTTGTACTTTGTTAGAACTTGTTTTAGAAAACAATATATTTATTTTTGGAACAGATTATTTCTTGCAGAAAGTAAGCGTTGCCATGGGCACAGCTTGTGGCAATAGTTAGGCTAATTTGGTTCCAGCTTTCTGGGAATCAGAACAGGTTTTGAAAGATAATCCCCACTCTCAAAATATCAGCTTCTACATTTTGTAGATGTGTTTCATGTATAGATAGGAACACCTGATAAATTGAGAGAGTTCATAGACTTTCTGCATAAGACTACTAACTTTTTGAAATTTAGCCACCATGTATCTGATACCTTGATTGAATTTCTTGATGTCACTGTCAGCAAGAACACGTTGGGTTGGTTTAATACACAAATACATTGGAAACCTTGTAGGAAAAATACCCTGCTACATAAAACTACCATGCACCCTGGAAATATTACAAAGAATATATTAAATGGGCAATTTTTTGAGACCAATGAGGTTATTTTTACCACAATGAGAAATGAGTTTATTGAGTGAGGATATTGTAGTAGAGATATGGAATGGGGCCTAACTGAAGTATGATCTTTAAGAAATACATACGGTAGACCTTAGTTTTCAGAGAGCTTGGAATGCATGGCAGATGATGTCTACTTTTCCAATAGGCAATTTAGATAGACTAGATTACTGTTTACTTATTCTAGTAATATTAACATCACTTGTGATATTATAAAAGAGAGCAGGCCACATTACTTGGCTAGTCCTGTTCTTAGGATAGTACTTGCTGTTACACCTAAGTTTAGTTTTAGGAATAATTTGTCTATGAAATGAAAATTATGCTATAGAAATTATAAGCATTTTTCTCCCATATTGCTATTAAAACTATTAAAGCTCCTGCCAACAATGACTCCTATATAGAGGAATACACAAATGCCCTATAGAGCCACTTAAAGAAATGGATTGCTTCAGCTGAGCCTGTACCCAACAAGAACAAAACCAGATCTTTCTTAAAAAACAAACCACCCTGGTGGATTGTAAGTATAAATAAGCTTTACAAGAAAAGAAAAAAAACTGATATCTAAGAACAGGAGGAAGAATACCCTGCACAGCTTGAAGAAGCAAATCTGATATCTTATTAAGTCTTCTAAGGCTAGCTGAGAGTCTAAATTAGCATCCCTAGCTAAAGATAATCATAAGGCATTATTTAGCTACGTCTGAAACCTAAAAGGAAATGCACAGCTGCATGCCGAACCTGTAGTGGATGGTGCCACTTACACCAAACCTGAGGAAATTGTCAACTTGCTAGCTGACAGATTTGGAAATAACTTCACCCACCTGTCCCCACCAGACATATCCCAAAACATTCCTGACACCAGTTTTCTACTGAGTATCTCCAAAGATTAGGTCATACATGCACCCTCCAAGGCCAAAAACATGGCCTCTATGGGACAAGATAACATTCCAGGCTGCTTACTAAAGAATCTAAAATAAGACCTAGTGGAACCACTTGCCACTCTCTTTAACCATAGACTGAGAACTGGCTTTGTCCAGGCTGAGTGGAGAACAGTAACAGTAATCCACTTGCATAAAGGGGTCCATCAAGTGACCCTGGGAACTATTGACCCATAAGCCTATCCAGCCTTATCTGCAAGACCATATCCACAAGGACATAGGTGACCTTTAAACCCTTAACCTGACCCAGTTTGGGTTTGTCAAGGGTACATGTACTTATTAAACCTAGCAGACTTCTTTGAGAATGTCACCAAGGTCCTGGATGTAAAACAGTACATACCACCTATCTGGATTTAGCCAAGGCTTTTGACACAATCCCCCATTCAGGCATCATAGAGAAACTCTCCTAGCTGGGGGTTAACCCGTACATTATTAGATGGGTAGCAAACTGGCTCAATGACAGAAAGCACACTAAGTTGAAGAGTCCATCACCACCAACAGACCACATACCAGTGGGGTACCACAAGGATCTGTGTGCTGGGCCCCCTACTGTTTGGAATATAATTTTGTGAAGTCTAGTGAAGGTAGATGGCATGTGGCTTACCAAGTTTGCAGATGACTATAAACTGGGCACAATCTCATAAAGTCCCTAAAAATATTAACATATTACAGAAAGGACTGACCCAGACAAATGAGTGGTGCCAAACACACAGACTAAAGGGTAATGCCAAAAATGCATCATTATTCCCTTTAGCAAGGAAGTAGTCCCTGCTAATTATAACTTAGATAGTACCCTTCCAAGCTCAAAGTCAGTGGTGTGAGACTTGGGAGCACAGGTTGATAGCAGTATAAACTTTGATCACCATGCGTCCATTGTGATAAGAAAAGCATTCTAAACTATGCATCTCATAAATAGGAACATTGCATCCAACACCAGGGAGGTTATAGCTCTGCTGTATTTAACCCTTATCAGACCACTAATTGAGTGCAATGCTCCCTTTTGTATGTACTTCACCAGACACCTGCAGCAACTGGAGAAACTTCAGAGGTTTCTAAGCAAGAGAATCCAATGCCTCCAAAACATGACATACATAGGAAGACTGAAAGCCCGGTCACTGTACTTTGTATCATACAGGCTGTTGAGAAGTGACCAATGCCTGGCCCTGCCCTAATGGAAATGCTGCACATGGGCAAATCAAATGCGACAAGAATAAGTTACATAAGTTATTTTCAATACTGGGTCAAGTGAATATATAATAAAAATTGTGCCATTACTTTTATCTCCTTTGCAAAATATTTTGACCCCACCAAAAAAAAAAATCAACGTATTAATAAACTTAAAAAGGTAGTAAATACATTTTTAGGAGGGACGACGCTAAACATATTTCAGTGCACCTATAGAGAAGGGAGGTTTATCTTTACCTGGCATATATATTTATGTTATTGTATATACTTTTATTAATTTAATAAATGTATATTATGTTTTTAAGTTGATACAGCAACATATACTGTAAACTCATTATGTTCTGTTTCTAGTCCAGTACTTAATGTGTTAATTTCTAAATCATTACATTTTACGTTTGTCTGCTTTGTCTTCTTATTTAAATCAGTTGATGCATTTATGATCCAAACATTTAATGTTACATTATTGTCCAATTTCAAAATGATTGTTTGATGATATTGAAAATTTGACTTGGGGAAGAATATTGTGAAAATAGTACCATTAGTCATCCAGGCATTGTTCATATTACTATAGCATTAAAAGATTTTTGCAATGAATTAGAGATGCAACCAAAATTTAGAGTACTGGAGGAAGAGCCAGATTTCATTCCTTTATAAACATTTAATGGGTAACTTGCATATCATGATTTTTCCAGGTAAGAAAAAATGGGGAAAAGCATTATCAGTAAATTATTCAAAAAGGAATTGGAAAATGAATTTTCAGTTGATGAAAAAATCATAAATTAATAAGAAATAGACCCATACAGATTACATATTTATATAATTAATTTTTGCCTGAATAGACTCTGGTCAATGCCTTATTTTTAAAAGATACACATTGGCATTATAATTTTGAACCAGCTCATGCTTATCAGTTTTAGTGGCTGTCCACACAAATGCAGGAATACTGGATCATAACAGATCAGTTTCATTGTTTCAACTATAATATTGATTTTTATCCAGAGATTTTTCTGTTTGATATGACATGTAAATATTCAATGTATTCTAAGTGAAAATTATGCTTAGCCTCAAAGGAAACAAAGATAATGATTTTGCATAATGGAACAGTAGCTCTGATGGTGAAATTTGCAGGACACATATGGGGTCATTTTTTAATTATATATCTTTTTAAGTAACTATACTTTTTTCTCATTTTTCCTTTTCTTTCTTTCTTTTTACTATAGTAGAGTAATGTAACATTTTTATATTGAATAAAATAAACAATAAAAGAAAGAATGATACTACAGTTTATTACCAACAGTTAATCCACTTAAATACCAAAATGCAGTGCAGTTTTATACTGGAATTACTAATATAGGTTTAAAGGCGACAGGTAAAGCAGATAGAGACTGTTAAAATGAATTTAAAAACAGACCAAAAGATGAAAAATATTATCTTTCTTTTTTCTATATGTAATGGCATTTGCAAGATGCATGTCCTGTTTCTTTTAGTTATTGTTGCCACTAGTATATTGGCCATATATTGAGTTTGGGTATTGGATAGCTTCAGAAATAAGGTGATGAGGGAGATTCAGAAAACTATAAGGACACTCCCCATATAGTGACATCCTAAATTAGACCTGAAAATAGGAAAGTTCCTCCAAAATAGGTTCAGTTAAGAGGTCAGCACCAAGACTTGTGGTACTTCACTGGTCACATATTCTGTTGCTAAGAACATTTCCTTAGTTTTATAGGTTCATAGGTTCATACTAGGCTATCTGTCCTAGGGCATTTATAAGCCTAGCCAGAGTATGTTTGGCTTTCGCCACCCATTCTAAATTAATTTTGCTATGCCCTTTTTCAAGGTTAGTATACTGTGCCTCTGTCCAACAGTGACACAGAAGTGATACCCGGGGTAAACCTACGATCTCCCATCCACTCATCAAGATTCCTCTTGAAGAGAGTCAATGAGGGACTCTGCCTAACCTGGACTGGGATTTTATTCCAGAGTGAAGGGAGCCTCTGGGTTATGAATCTGTCCCTCCAGCATGTCCTATTTATTTCAGTGCTGAGGTTCAAGTCTCTCGTGTAGCTCGATGGGATTTGGATTTTGAGGTGCAGCATGTCCCTTAATTCCGGGTTGGACATGGCTTTATACGTCAGGCACAGGTCGTCTCTGAGCAGGCGGTATGCCACTGAGTAGAGCTGGAGTTTCTTTAACCGGGCAGCATATGGCATCTGTTTGAGCCCTTTGATCCTCTTGGTGAGGTACTTTTGGGGTCTTTCCAGTTGCTGCAGTTGATTGGTAAGGTACATCCCAAAAGGGGCATTGTACTCGATTATGGGCCTGATGAGGGATGAGTAAAGAGGCACGATGACCTCCCCTAATCTAGATGTGAATCCCTTCATGATTAGGTGGGCTATATAAAATGTTTTTCTAACCACTTTGGCCACGTGGTTGTCAAATGAGAGATTGCTATCAACTTGGGTCCCCAGGTCCCTAATTACTTCTTCTGTACTTAATGGATTACCACCTATGTGGTAATTTGTGGGCACTTTGTTTTTGCCAAAGGGAATGACTATACACATTTTGGCATTTAGCTTGAGGCCATGGCTCTGGCACCAGTTATCTGTTTCTATGAGGCCCTTTTGGAGGATGCTTGTGTCGGCTGGAGAGTCGATTATGGTGCCCAGTTTGCAGTCATCTGCGAACTTGGTCAGCTACAGTCCTTCTGTGTTGGCCTGTACCTCCGAGAAATATATACCGAACAAGAGAGGTCCCAGGACTGAGCCTTGTGGGACACCACTTGTAACTGGTTTGGAGTCTGACATGGCTCCAGCAATTCTAACCATGTGGGTTCTGTCCTTGAGCCAGTTTGCAACCCATCTAGTGACATAGGGGTTTATATTTAAGCTGGTGAGCTTATCTATAATGCCTGAGTGGGGTATTGTATTGAAGGCTTTTGCGAGGTCCAGGTAGGCTGTGTGGACCACCTTCCCTTCATCAATGGCCTTGGTGACTGTTTCAAAGAAGTTGACCAGGTTTAAGAGGCAGGATCTGCCCTTAACAAAGCCAAACTGGGTAGGATCCAGTGTCTGTAGGTCCCCAATATCTTTATTTATGAGGTCCATGATGATCCTTTCCATAGCTTTGCAGACCAAGCTAGTCAGGCTTATGGAGCGATAGTTTCCAGGGTCCGTTGAGGCACCACCTTTGTGGAGAGGGACCACTGTTACTGTACGCCACTCTCTGGGTACATATCCTGTAGTAAGGCTGAGACTGAACAGTAGTTTTATGTTTGGGTTTAGCTCTTCTTGGAGTTCATGTAGGGCGCAGCCGGGACACCATCTGGTCCCATTGATGCTGTGTTTTTGCTTTGGAGAGGTGGCTCTTACCTGAGCATCTGAGATGTCAGGGGCAGCACTCTGCTGGGATAGATATTTGCCCTTTTGATGGGGGGGGGGGAGTTTGCACTGAACCTGTCAGCTAGCATGTTGGCAATGTCTGTGGGTTCGGTGTATTTTTTGTCATTTTGGACTAATTCTGAGCATATCTGGGAATTCCCACACAGGTTCCTAACATAACTAAAGAAAGCCTTGTGATTATCCTTAGTGTCCTGTGCAATTTTTCTCTCGAAGCTGGCCTTAGACGATTAATGAGTGCCCTTAGTTTTTTGCTAATACTGATCAGAGATGCCTTCCCTTTTTGGGATTTTGCTCTATCATGTAGTAGCTTCCTCCTTCTATTGTATAGTTTGTTTATGGCTGGGGTCCACCAGACAGGACGTCTGCCTTTAGAGAATTGGGTCTTGGTTTTATTTGGGATTGCATGATCCATGCATTCCTGAAGGTGTTCATAGAATGCATTTATAAAGGATTCTGCGGTCTGGGCCATATTTTCCACAGGCCCAGGGCCTTTAAAGGATTCCACCTCAGTTTTGAGGAGTGTGAAATTTGCTTTAGAGAAGTTTTTCACTGTGGTTTTCTGGGCAGGGGGTGGGGTCGGGATGTGAATATCCAGTGAGATCAGTTTATGGTCTGATCTTACCAGTGAGGGATACACTTCTGGTCTGGAGCATAGAGTCCCCATGTTGGTGATGTTCAGGTCCAGTATGTTTTCCCCTCTTGTGGGAGTGGTAACAAGTTGTTCCATAGCATTTGAGTTTATGAATTCTATGAACCTTTGGGCTAGGGTGTTGGTGCTAGAATAATGCTCCCAGTCTATGTTTGGGTAGTTGAAGTCGCCCAATATAATGGTGTTTGGAGAGACCTTCATATTTTCCAGTGTTCTCAGGAAGGCCGAGTGGGGTTCCTGGGTTTGGGAGGGTGGTCTGTAGCAGGCTATAAACTGGAAGGCAGTTTTACCCACTGTTAGTTGCACATGGATAGTCTCTGATGCTTCGTGCTTTGCCACCAACCTGGAGGTGTGGGTATCTTTGATGAATATCGATACTCCCCCTCCTTTTGTGGTTCGGTCCAAGTTTTGGGGCCGAAAAGCATGGTATAAGGTATAACCTGGTAGTGCTGGGGTGCTCTCGGGAGCCTTGAACCAGGTTTCTGTTACTGCACAGATATCGTTGTTCTCCATGCTAAGGAGAGTTTCAAGTGCGTGCATCTTGAGGTTTAGACTTCTGGCATTGAGTAGCATTACTCTTAGTTTCTTATCCCTTGTGATAACTATGGATGTGGTTTGTCTTTTGAGCCTTGCCTAAAAAAGGCACTATGGGGGTAGCAAGAGCCTTTGCCAATATCCGAAAGCCCAGGGGTGACAGGTGCAAGCCGTCCCTAGCAAAGCATCATGGCTTGTCAAGCATATCATCCCAGGCTGACAGGCATTGGATCCCCTTTGAATGACATCAATACTTAAGCCAATTGTTGAAATTGATCATCTTGTTTTTATATTGTGGCATCATTCTTGGTGAGGGTAAGATGGTATTCAAGGTCAGTGTCATACCGGCCTGGGCTACATGCTCAGAGAGCTCCTCTATGGCTCTTTTCATGTAGTCATGGTAGGTGCATCTCAGGTCATTCACACCAGCATGGACAATGACTGAGTCATATTTGTACTTGCCTTGGAGTGACCTGAGTGCTTGTGTTATGTGGTGGATCCTAGCGTCCGACAGCCTGCTCACCGTGACCTTCTCCTTGTTCAACCTAGTGAGCAGGACATCAGTGTGCCTGACGATAGAGTCACCTATTACAAGTGTATCAGGTGTGTTGTTTAGCCTTAAGGGCTGTGACTGTTCGGCACACTGGCTTTGTGAGATATGTGTTGCACGTGTTTTGGTTTGGGGTAGCGGTTGTTTGGGTGTCGGCTTTGGAGGTCTCTGCTGCTTAGGCAGCTTTTTATTTAGTGCCTCCGAGTATGTTTTTGTGTGATTATGTGTTTGGTTTGCTGTCGTGGTAGGTCTATGTGAGACTGGAATTGTAGTGAGTGTGGTTTCCTTCTCCTCCTGACTGGTTATGCCAGTACTGAGTTGAGAGAGCTTAGCCTCCAGTTTGGCTATATGGTTGCATCTCTCACATGTGTTGGAATTTGTTGGGAGGAGGAGAGGGTTGTCTGTGTACATGAGGCAGTTGTAACATTGCCTCAAGATTCCCAGATTCACCAGGTGGACCGGAGAGGAGATTGACAACTGACCTTTGGACATGCTAGAATAATGTTGGGAATTCCTTTATAATTGTAAACAAGGGCCAATGGGGAGTGAGGGTGTAGTGCTTTTAATTTTTAGTGCTGACTTATATAATTGCTTCAGTGAGCAAGTGCCAGGTAACTTAAGTGCAATGTGTTACAGGTAACTTAAATGCAAAAACGACAAACAGTAACTTTCTTTCAAGTGAAACAAGGAAATAAGTACAGTAAGCAATGCAGATATCACTAGGGATCCACAGAAGTGCTGAGAAGCCACGTTTTAGGTGGAATTAGCGTTCCAGGGAAATAACAAGCAAACAAACAACAAGCATACAAACAAAGCTTGATTCAGCAGGCCTGGATCTAGTCTATGCTACAGCAAACAAGGTGTACCATTTTCAGTAAGAAACAGTTCAAATACGCAGGCACTATAAACCTTTAACCAGAAATTCCCAGCTCAGAAGGGCAGAGTCCAGCCTCTCCTCCCACAAGAGTGCAGACCACGAACCTTCTTAATGTAAAATAACTGGCCTGAAGCCCAAGTGCATAAACCAGAACTAATACACTTTAGGAATAACAGACACTGAGCTCTCAATCAGCAGTTCCCAACTTAGAAGGATGAAAGCTACCTGTCCTGCCACCACAGTGCATGCCACAAACCTTCCTAATGTAAAACAACTGGTCTGAAGCCCAAGTGCTTAATCCAAAAGGCTTAGAATGATAGCTACACTTTAATCAAGTTACTACCAAGCAGTAATAAATACAATTGAATATTTTAAAGAATGCCTGGATTAGTGCTCAAGAAGTACAAACAAAGCTAGATTCAGCAGGCCTGGATCTAGTCTATGCTACAGCAAACAAGGTGTACCAATTTCAGTAAGAAGCAGTTCAAATATGCAGGCACTATAAGTCTTTAACCAGAAATTCCCAGCTCAGAAGGGCAAAGTCCAGCCTCTCCTCCCACAAGAGTGCAGACCACGAACCCTCTTAATGTAAAATAACTGGCCTGAAAGCCCAAGTGCTTAAACCAGAATAAATACACTTTTAGAATAACAGACACTGAGCCCTCAATCAGCAGTTCCCAACTTAGAAGGATGTAAGCTACCTGTTCTGCCACTACAGTGCAGACCACAAACCCTATCAATGTAAAACAACTGGTCTGAAGCCCAAGTGTTGAAACTAAAAGGCTTAGAATGAGTTACACCAAGCAGTAATAAATACAATTGAGTACTTTTAAGATGACGCAAAAACAAAATAAAGTAGGAAGAAACACAAGTACAGTAAAAGCAGATGAATTTTTTTTTTTTTTTTTTCAGAAAAGTAGCAAAAGCAGTAGTAAATACAATTCTCATGCAGTGCAAGCTGGCACACTTGAATATGTAGCAATATTAGTCCACACACAGTTTGAAAATATGTAATTAATTTAAAAAGGACTAAAAGCAAGTGCAGAAAGGGTTAGTTAGGTAGAATGCGGTAAACAGATGGGCCTGGGGGAGTGTCTTAGATCAAATCTACAGTGGGGCGGGCACTGCAAAAGCCACCAAATTGAAACTACAACCAAGAACTGGTAGGGAGGTTGGGGAAAAACAGTTTCAACACAGATGTGAGGAATGTGCAAATTATAAAGCCAAAAAATATATACTGTTCTCTCAATATATATATGTATATATATATATACAACAGATATCTAAGCAAACAGTCTTTGTGTTCTACTACATAACCATTTTTGATACAGTTAATTGTACAGAAGTTCATTTGAAACTGATATCATATCCAGTATACTTACATGTTGGATCACATTAGCTGCTTTTATAACATACAAATATACAGTGTGAACAGCTTTCATTTTCATGAGATAGCTTTCAGTGGAGACAGTTGTTTGCTGAAATCATTTTATTGTTTGTATACTTAATTTACTTTTCACCTTTCTCTTGTCTTATTACAGTGTTATTTTCATTTAAAGATGTTTTGCTTAGACTTTTAACAGCTGTACATTAGAGCAAAAGGAAACCGGAAACTTTTATTTCTTTTTAACCTGGCTCCATGGGGTGTCAAAGTAACTTTTTTCTGGTCATTTCACATTGAGGTGACCAAACTAAGTGTGTCCTGTCTTGGATATGTAGCAGGATATAGTAAGATCATCAAATACCCAGGCAACCATAGGAAATGTACATCTGCAGAACAAAATACTTCATATAGCACATGAATATCAACATAAAATTGTTGCATTCAGTCAAATATAAGTCAGACATGATGGCGTCATGGTGACAGCAATCTGTGCTTGTCAACCAAGAGATAGAGAGATGAAAGTTGCCAAAGTGATTAATACTTAGCCAGTTTCTCTTTAGCACTAAAATGTGGAGCTACTGGAAAGGAATTGTTCTACCCACCCAAAGAGGTGGTGAATTTGCTAAATGTCAGAAGTTTCTGTAGTAAAATAAATGACTTAAAAAGCTTTTTTTCTGATTTTATCATGTTGATTTTTATATCATTTTGATTTTTGTAACTGCTTTGACCTGATCTGAAACTTTAAACTGCATATAGAAAATTCCAGAGTATACCTAGTTTTGTTGCTGCAGATGTGCTAGGATATATTGAGGTGTTTCATTATTTATTAAAGAATGTCTAAAGGCCAAAAGCCAAGAAAGCACCCATTGGCTAGAAATTAACTGCATGGTATACATCAGTGCCATTGAATATTATAGTTCATTTTTTTGTAAAAGAATACTTAAACCCAGAAAACATTGCTGACATAATAATATATATCTGTAGTGATGAATAGAATTAGAACCAGTGTTATGTAATACTTATTATTCAAAAACATGCATGCTGTTGGGTATATGTGCCTATTGTAAATCCATCATTATTTTATGCAAAGGAGATCAGTATCTATGTTGAAAATATGTACGATTGTGACTAGTGGATACTCCAATAACATTGGTCACAGCTGCTGCTTTGTATCAGTTGTAATTATTATTTATAAACCAGCAAGTTAAGAAACTAATAAAGTTATGCTACTGTGACTGTTAGCTGCCAAATATACATAAGGCAGCAGGAGAAGCATTGTGCAAGTGCACAAAAAACAAATCTTGAATAGGATTCCAGGAGTTTCCATGGAAACAGCTCCATATATTCGTACTTCATTCTTCATAATAAAAATTTCTGTTTTCATTTTTTTTTAAATTGCAGAATTGTTGGCATGTATATACTGACCAGGTGGTGTATATGTTTAGACACATTACTTACAATTGAAACTACAGAGGAATCCAGAAGTCAGTTTTTACAATGACATTATTTAGAAAAGGTAAGAGATGCTTTTCTTAAATAATAGCAGTAACACATTCACTGTGGGTAATGCGGTATTTATACACAGATGACTTTCTTTGATCACTCAGTCTTATAACTCATGATCACATGATATCAGCCATGGGTAAATCGAGCATTACCACAACTAAGAGTGTGTTATTGCTAAACTATATCATCTCCTCCCCTGTGGAGCATCAGAATTCTGACTAAATAAAAGATGTAAAAATCAGCAAAAGTAGTAACTTTATATGGGACTTCAACAATGCAAACACTGAATAGGCAGATTAATCATCATCAAATAAATATGATGAATTGTTAATCAAATATCTTAATTATAACAGTTTTTAAAAACTGTACAGAATCCCACTAGGGCTGACAAATATTTTTGATATATATCATTTCTGTAATCTTGGGATCTTTCTACTCCCTACAAATGATTGCAACCACTATAATTAATAGAGATCACAGTACTACATCTGTCAGTTCAGGGTAAAATTAAATCTGGCCGTAAATAAAACATCCTCTCTAGTCTTTACAGTGAAACTTTGATATTGTATAATAATAAATTGCTTACTTCATCATCAGTGACAGAGACAAATCTACTGTGGACAATATAAATGGACAGAGACAACTCTACTGTGGACAGTGTAAATGGTTTCAAAAGTGTTATTAACTTTTGTATTACTACAGAGGCAAATTCAATAAAAATGGTAGAATCACAAAATTAATAAGATCAAAAACATATTACTTAGCTTCATAGTCATCAATGCTAATTTAGAATGAAGTATGGAAGCTACTTATCAGATATTCCAATCTAACTATGCATTTAGCTTGATCTCAAATGTTGAAAGCAGTAATAAGGTATTTTAATTAAATCAGAAAATTGAAAGATGTGTGTATGAATGTTATCATGTGTGGCGTAGTGACTGGGGAATCACTACATGTAGTGATGTATCAGCTGTGTCTGCATCATTTTTAGATTGCTTTTAGTAAAGAATATGTAATACAAAGAAATTGCAAAGTCCAGAGAACTATAGATCAGCCATGCAAACCAGAGAAATGATGTCCCTGGCAACTAATAATGCGCTGACACCACTTTGGGTGCATTGCATCTGCAGAAGACCCAATTCCTGACTTGGGGTCTAGAGTGTGGTCTGAGGAGGAGTTTAGCAGGAGCAACATGCGTTGCTAGATGCAACTTTGTAACAAATCTGTTATTTCACCTACTTCAGCTAGCAAACTGAATATTCAGGCTATGAGAAAAAGCTCTGCCTGAGTTGTTTTTCCCCACCCTGGAAGAATATAAGCCTTCCTGTGGGAAATGCTACCTCTGTACTGTTAAGCTTATGTGAATTTTTGTCTCATTTCAAACTGTGTGATAAAAATTGTGTGAGAAGCATAAAAAATCTTGTTCCCAAATAGACTTCTACTTTGTCAAAGTATTTCTTCATGTCAATAAAGGCAGTTGCTGCTGTTGATTAAATTAATTTTTGAAGCTAATAACTTAAGTGTACTGAAATTGTAGCTGCTGTGCTTTGGACAAAATGAAAATAAATGAATATATAAATAATTTAGGCTTTAGAAAATTCTGTTACCACTTTAAAGGATAGGTGTACAGTCATTGATCAACACCTGCTCCACTGGCAGTGATGAATGAATCCACAGTAATGAATGAATCATTCAACTGAGTGGAAATCACAAAGCTCAGTGCAAACTTGAAAGCAAGTGGAAATGATGACGTGGAGCCTTATTGGGTAGTATTTGAGAGAGATGTGGCTATAGAAAACTGTTCATAAGCTGAGTGGGACAGGACACTGACCTCACAGCTAACCAGGGACCCACTAAAAGCCTACGTGGACTTTTAAGGATGCTGATGTGCACAGCTATCAAAAAATGAATCCAGAAATTTTGGCTAGGTCCCAGGTTTCACTCATGCTCTGCCTCAACTTGACAATAAGTATGGACAGACCAGTAAGGTAACAATGACCGATTTTAATGCATATTTTTAAACTGTAGTTAGAGCCTTCTGCAAATGAAGTAAGTAAAATTCCAGAATATCTGGAGTAAATTCTAGAATATCTGTAGACACTTTTAAAATGGCACTGTCTAGCATTTTAAGAAATTGGTTCTTACAGAATGACCCTAAATCTTCTGAACAGTTTTAGTAGATCATCTATAGTTAACTGAATCAGTTAATAAAAGCTACAAGCTTGACTTGAAAGCAGGCCTATGGAATGTTATAATGCTGAAGGCACTAGACAAGTGTAGTCTGCATTTTGTGACTGTGTGGTCACTAAACTAGTTGATATAATACTGTAGTGAAGAGGAAAGAGCTGTAGGTGCTGTTGGACTCAAGGAACATAAGTACATTTAGGTAGCAATATATTTAATGTGTACATCAACTAGTAAACAAAATTGAAATAATGTGCACACAGAAACAAAATGGAGTACCTTTCATTAAAGGGAGAAATGCATACCCTTCAGACAAAGTGCTCCACCGCATAGCTCCAGTGCTTAATTTAAAATATGATGTGATAACTTGTCTATACTTTCCCCATTTCAGACAGCTGTGGAAGATATGGGAGGTATTTCAACCAGATATGTGGTTAAGCATGCAATAAAGAAAGTAGAGGAAGAGAAAGACGAATGTTACACTGAACAAAAAAGGAAAAGGGGAACCGAGACTCTCTTAAGCTTCTCCTTGCTACAACAAAGCAGACAGAAGTTTCTATCTAAAGAAGATAAAGTAAAATAACTTCTGCAAAAGGGAAATGAAAACCAGCAATACCCCTTGTAGACAGAAATTTATATTCATGAGTCATCTTTTATAGAGGATGAACTACATGAATATGGAGAAACCTGAACCTCTGTTTATAAAAATTAATACTGACTTGGTTGCAAATTTTTAAGTAGGCCTAGAGGAAATATTATACACTATGTAGAGCTGGGAGAATATAGCAACAGTTGATGTGGAACTCAAGGACCAAAACATACCCCTATTTTGAGCAAAGGACAGTTACTGAATTAATTGTTATTTCTAAAGCCTAATACTTATGGTAAACTAAATGATGCATCATTAAGTGTGCTGCAAAGTCACTGTGAAATTCAGAGCAGGCAGCTAAACCAGAGAGATCACTTGTGGTGAAGTTAGCAGATAACCACAATTTGGGTTGTCATTTAGTAATGTGCATGACAAATGCAAAGATTCTAACTAGACATGTCTGGCTTGGTGCTATGATGGGCATAAGAAATGTTTGCACAACTTACAGAGAGTATCACAGAGCAGCATCCAGCCCAGGGTTTAAGAATCTTTTGACTCTCTTTTATATTGTGAAGATCCCATTTTAAAGATGCAGTGAGCACTGTACAGTAAGTCCACTTCTAAAATCAAGTATGGCCATCGGTATATCCCTGTAATCATTGATTACATAACAAAATATACTGAGTCAGCACCCTATGAAGAGGTTAATGCAAAGTCCATAACAGTAGTACTAGTACTGTTTTTTTTTTCTTTAGCAAGACTTTTCTGAGAAATTCCTGCTGACAAATGTATCCTATGTATGCCCAGAATAATGCATGAACTTTGTCATTTTTTTTTTTTTTATGTGTAAGGACATCTGTATACCTCCCTCAGACAGGCAGACAGGCTAGTTGAGTGCTTTAATCAAACCTTAAAGGTTATGTTATGAAAGGCTGTAAAAGTGCTTTAGATAAACTGAGAACTGTTTTCACCCCAAGACAGATTTGGATTCACACCATCTGAAGTGATATGTGGTAAACACTTGCATAGCTAAGTATAGCAAAAGAATCAAGGGAAAAATGAAATGCAGCTTTTAAAAGTGTGACAAAAATCTTTACGGACTTGCAGAACTGGTAAATAATTATACTGCTTATAGTAAAAGCACAAATATAGTGAGTTCAGGAATACAAATGGGAAAATATTAAAAAAATGCTAATGTCTGAAAATTTAAATCTGGGGCTAAAATACCCACTGCTGAAAACTACTTCTTTATAAAGTGGTAAGGATCTTTTTAAATTGTAGAAAAGTAAATTAAGTAAATTAGAGACAACATGGAAGAGAATAGTTACTGTACATAAATGTTCTAAAGTCTGTAAAGTTATGCAAGCTGTGTAAAATATGCTTATCTTCTGTGTATTGTATAAAATCATCACTTTGTGTATCCAATGTTTATTATGTGGAGCTTTTTTCCCCGGGCCTCTGCTGAAAATGGCTTTCTGCCCAGTCGGACTTTCCCAGTAAGCAAATATAAAGTAAATAAAGTCTTGGAGAGAAACTGAAGTTACTATAGTATGTTTGTAGAGAAAAAGAAGGTCCCATAGCATGTCCTGAACTCAAAATAAATGACAGAATGTTATCAGTGTTTCAGAAAAAGGAAAGAATTAAAATAATTTGTATTCAAGAATAAAGACTTTTCCCAGTTGCCTGGCAGAACCAATTTGTTCCACTGCAACACAGAAACCATGCCCGACAAGAAAGCAAGTTTGAAACAGTACCAAATTACATAACCATAATTCCAAACGCCTATGAAAGAGAAAATATTCAAACTTGGGGTCATAGAAAAATCCCAACATTAGTGGAATTACCCCATTGTACTGGTTCCTATATCTGATGGGTCTGCAAGGCTTTGAAAAGACTTCGGAAAATTCAATAGCATATCTAAATTTGGTTCATGTCCCATGCCCAAAGTCAGTAAACTGATTGAATAAGTTGACACAAACTCGGTTTGCCCAATTTTTCAATTAGTCGTAGAAGCTAAGAAAAACATTGCATTTTCTACACCATATGGACTATTCCATTACAGAGTCCTGTCCATTGTTCTCCCAGTTTAATTCCTTGCACGCATTTTGGGTTTTTAATACCATGATGTGACTGGACCCCATTTCCTAAGTCAGGTTATGATTAGAGTTCATGAAATTATTAATGCTTCAGTCTTTGATATTAGGCTAGGAGTGCTCTTCTCAGCATTGTAATGTGCTCAGAATTGCCTCCTCCTCCTGTAATTCATAAGGGCTTACAAGTAATGGTAGCATATCTAAGTACAACTGTAAATTCTTTTTTATTAGATTTGTTGCTCGGAACTGTCTGGGTATCTTTCTTCCAGATTTCTCATTTCTGCTTGCAAATCCTGGAATTTTATGAACTCAGTGTATCTCTGTACATACAACACTAATTACTGGATGTAGAAATGTCAGTGATCAATGCTACTTATGTCTTTTTTCATGATCAACTATATCTCATCATCTTGCATCTATTTTTTGAAGTGTTGGTAATGGCTGATACCATATGACAAACATCGTTTTCTATAATCAGTGGCGGTGGGTGACTTCAGATCAAAAGGGGATTGCAGGAGACAGCTGAATGGGTGGGGCCAACAGGAAGGGGCAGAGCTATGCTCAAAACCACAAAAACTGGGACTTTAATTAAATACGCTGCCCTGGGTGCCAAATCGTCATTATGAGAGTCCAATCAAGACAAAATGAAGTGGAGAAGAAAAAAAAATATTTCAATGCATTGGTGACATGACAGCTTACTTAATATCTAGATGGAAACAAAAAGGTTGTAAGGGATGAAAAAATAAATTACTTTTGAAATACATTACTGGAATGTCAGTTAGAATCAAGTATAAAAAACAATCAGCACTCAAGTCAAACTACTACAGTTCTCCTTGCACTGCAGTTCTAATTAAAATTTATATTCAGCTTTATAAAAGCACCATGTAACATGCAGCCAACAACATACATTTTCTGAATAATAAGAAGCATAAATCAACAGTATAAAAATATGATGGAAAACCAGAACAGTCTGCAAAAACAAGGGCAGATGAAAAGCCACTGTACTTGTCTCTACCTTGGATGGGGGGATACTCTGTCTGCACAATTATACTGCATAACTGCTCCTTGCCTTGCCAGGACACATTCAAAGTCACTACATGGGGGAGTGGGGTACAACAATTATGTCACAATTTGAAATGTTTCTGGCTGACGGAGATGGCACTGACACATTTATCATACTCAACCTCAGAGCAAGTAATCTGGACAAAGCTATAAATAAAAGTGGGACAAAGGCCCAAAAATAAGGACAATTTTTAAATATTGCTCTTACAGACTTAGAAGGCTAATAAAATAATAAGTCTTGCATTAGTATAAATTTAATGAAGGTTATGAAATCTGAAATCAAATGTCTGTCATTGTTTTCTAACTTCAATCTTTAATGATTTGCCACTAATTTGCCAGAAAAACACAATTTTATGAAAAATGGACCAAAAATGTGATGCCAAAATCTGTACACACTACACACACAGACAAAAAATAGAAGTAGATAAAGGAATATATGCCTTTCTAAATCTCATCAAACTTAGTAGGCAACTAAGAGGGATAATTAGATCAAACAAAGCCAACTTTGTCTTTCACCTGGTAGGCTATCTTAAATCATCAGTTCCAACTTTACCTCCCTCTCACCTCAACCATTCACAAGAAAGACCCTTAAACATAACCCCTCCAACTATAACTAGGGAGCTTGTGCTGGTTGCGCTCACTAATACCAAGAGGACAGCCTTCATGGGTCCCAACAACATCCTGGGACACTTCCTGAACAGTATAAAATATGACTTATCAGGACCCCTGGAGTCACTATTTAACTATATTCTTAAAACAGGCTTTGTGCCATGAGAATGGAGGACTGTGATGGTCATCCCCCTTCATAAAGGAGGACCTTCAACAGATCTTGGAAACTACAGACCTGTTAGTCTGACTAGTCTTATTTGCAAAGCCATGGAAAGAATTATCATGGAATTTATCAAGACAGACACAGGAGACCTCCAGACACTGGATCCATACCAGCCTGGCTTGTCAGAGGAAGGTCCTGCTTACTGAAACTGTTGGACTTTTTTGAAAAGGTCACTAAGGCAATGGAGGAGGGGAAAATAGTGCATACTGTCTACCTAGATCTGGTTAATGCATTATACAATATCACACAAAGGCACGGTCAGCAAACTTACAGAAATCAACATAAACACCTTTAAACATGCGGGATAGCTAGGTGACTCATGGATAAGGTCCAAGAGGTTAGGATCACTGAGGTCACCTCAACAAAGAGACTGGTCACCAGTGCAGTCCCTCAAGGCTCTGTGCTGGACCAACTCGTCTGTTACATCTACTTCTCAAATGTCAAAGTCAATGTCAAAGGCACCTAGCTAACCAGGTTTGCAGCTGATTGCTAACTGAGAACACCCTTCAGTAAGGTCTTAACACAGACAAACACTTGGTGACAAAGCTATGACTTAAAAGTCAATACCAAGAAATGCATTATAGTATCTTTTGGGAAGTCAGCCACCCTGGGTAACTATGTAATCAATAAAACACCCCTAAAAGTTGATCCACTAGTCAGGGATCTGGGAATTCATGAGGATAGTAATGTAGCCTTCAACCAATGTGTCCAAGGTAGTTCTATGATGTTCAATGTATAAGTAAGTGCATGGCATCTAAGTCCAGAGCGGTCATTGCACCACTGTACTCAGCCCTAATCAAAACCATCATAGAGCATAAGGCCTCCTTTGATATTTATGTGACCAAGCACATGCAGCAACTGGTAAGTCAATAAAGGTTTCTTATAAAAAGAATAGAGGGAGTAAACATAATATCCAATGTTGATCACCCCAAAGCTTATTTTTTTACTCAGTATCATACAGACCTCTGACGTGATACTTGCCTGGTTTACAAGGCACCCCTGGACCCTGTTTTGATAAACCTTTTGCACATCTGCAAAAATCATCAAAACTACTACATTATTAGACCTAACTTTTGTTTACATCACAAATAGGACATGCTGGATGGGCAGATATGTTTCTCAGAGAATTCCCATTATCTGGAACAGGTTCACCATCTACTTCAAACAAAATTCTACCAACCCTATTTAAGCACAACTTTGGAGGGGTAATCGGAAATGCACCCCCTGGTCTGGCACCTATGTCTCTGATGGGCAAAAACAGTCAATAAATCACCCCTATATCAAAATGGAAATTTGTGGGGCACATTTGGGTTGTATGGCTAGGCTATAAGGGCACTAGTGGTCATTAGCCTAGTACACACCTATGAATCTATGAGACTAAATGGTTATATCAAAACTGGAGCGGGAACACAAGCAAGTGGTGAAGAAGTAAAATCTAATTTTAAAAAGCATTCTGGTAATGTGGTAATATAAAAACAGTTTAATTGACACTTGCAAAGATATTATAAATTAAAGCTAAGCTAAAACATTTCTTACACACTCACTTTTCTGTTCGTGCAAAGAATATATACATTACTGCTATCAGAATGAGGCAGTAACATCCATGAGGGGATCTGGTGGTTTACCTCCTCAGACCTCCACTACTGACTTTCACCATAAATATAATGAATAAATGAAGAGTGGGAAATGGACAGAGGTATAAAGTCCATGTACAACTACACTGCAAACATTTGCTATGTTACACAATCAAAATTAAACAGTAACTTATGCTTCAGCAACAACTTGCATGGTACTGAACCACTTCCAGTTAAGTAGCAGAATGCATACTAAGTAAGCTACATAACTGCATCCTTTTTTTTTGTTTTGTTTTACCAAAGAATATTTAGGCCCTGGAGCAACTTTCTACTGAAAACAAGGGATGTGTATGTCAACAATGGGAGGTTAACTGCAATAATAAAGCTGACAAAATTTATTATAGTGTGCATGTGTACGACTATATCTGTTAATGTCGATATTTTTAATCATTGAATGAACCACACACAAACTGAAAAATAAACACCAACATTAACAGAGATAGAAAACAAAAAAATGCAGACCTACAACAATTGAAAAATAAAAGCAAATGCTTTCCTTTTCTGATCATTACAAACACTAAAACCTCACAGCATGTATTGTACACATACTTTGCCTGAACTGCGGTACTGTTAATGAAAGGGTTTTCATAGCACACTGTGCACAGCACTGGGATTAAGATCAGCAGCAGCATATTAGGGTTAGCACACAAGTAAAGTGGATGTGGAGGGCTTCTCCAGATATATGGGAAACAGAAGACTTTAATCACTGTAAACAGCTAGCTTAGCTATTCACATTTTACCACTTACAGTGTGATATATAACGACTAATGCATTTGTACAATTCTGTTTTACCATATGTGCATCTATGCCAGTTGTGAGGAACAACATGGGTCATGTCAGGAAATATTTTCATGTTGAGGAATTTATATGCTGTTTGAATCTCTAAAACAGTATTAACTACCATAACTTATGCTTCAAATCCCCTCATCCATATATGCACAAAAATATAAACTTCTGTCAATAGATTTTACGGTACTACTCTGTCATGGACAAGGAGTCAGACACCTACCTCTGTATTAAATTTAAAATGACTGTCCGTCTTTGGTTGCTACTATTGCTGAAACAACTTGCTTGTTTTGCTTAGTGAGAGTTCTGTTGATTTGTAACTTCATGATTGGACAAAGTACTGTGCTACTACTGATTGGTTCTCGCTCTCTTTTTCAGAAATAGAGCGAGAACCTGTCAGTAGCCATCCAGCCGTCCACATCATGTACATGACTGTGGACGTGGCAGTCCGATCCCCTTCCACTTTGCTGTGCAGTTAAACTGCATAGACTTCTGTGCATCACAGTGATGCCTTCTCTCCTTAATCTGGACTGCTTTATTTACAGAAACAAATTTAAAAAAAAAAAACCCCGGAACATGCACAGTTCGAGTTCCAGGACCTTGCAAGTCAATTGGACTCGCAGCTAAGCAAAGCACTGCAGCCAGGGAGTAAATTTGAATTGAAATAATTAATTTATAAATATTTTATTTGCCCATATAATCACAAGGTTCATTAAAATTTATGTTTTTGGAATGCCATTCATGCACATGCGTAAATCTTTATGCATCAAAACACCCAGATGTACCACGTAAACACCCAGTAGGAATCAATAAATGGTACCATGTGTGGCACATTCACATTATCCTCTGATAAAGTGACATCAGCGCCACTTTTAAATATTGATTTTTGATGCATTTACTGATCAGACCATTGCTAACTGTGAACTGTGTGGTACTTCAGTGGGCAGTTAACTTGAGGATCATGATGGCTAGTTTGAGGAGGCTGAGATGTGTCCGTGTGCCCAACTGGACTGACAAGGAGATGACCTGAGCATGCATGCCAGATTAAATCAGAAGATGAGAGTCAGACCCAGGAACTTTTCTACGATCGGCGTATGGAACCAGATCACGATGGGAGCATTGACAGAGGACAAGGATCTACAGCAGTGGAGTGCAGGCTCATCACTGCTATGATGATCTGTACTCAAAAGAAGGGTCGCCAAGGTGAAGAGGCAGCTCATAGATCCATACAGTAAGTATCAATGTTCTACATATAACTACAGATTTTACAGATATTTCTCTGTTCCATAAATATGAGATAGATGTTTTTATAACCATGTATTAGCTGCTGTGACAATTAGCTCATGAGGACAATTAAGTGGACTTGGTAAATACTGTCCTCAACTATGAGTTTGATTCACATGTTAATTTATTTAATAATGTGTATAATACCCATAAATATGTCCTTTTTAGATGTACATATGTTTTACATCTAGCTACATAATTTCACATAGCCACTGTCGTCGTGCATTAACTGTGCACTTTGTAGTTTTCCATTATATTCCCACAGTATCACCTATTGCACCACTACACATTGGAATAGAAACATGCATATAACTTCGTTATATCATTCCTCCTAAACAATTACACGGATACATTTATTTTACTTAAAGTAATGCCTGACTGCTTACACATATTCTGTGTGTTGATAGTTATTTCTTTATAGTAAAAGGTCCAAAAATTGTTTGCATTTTCCATATTCATCCATTTTTCCAGAGGAGTTCTGATAAACACCTTCAGTACCTGTTCCCTCAAATGAAAAACTCTTGAATGTTAGTTCAGCCTGTAAAGCAACTGGCCCGCATGTCTAATGTTTGGCACGCTCTGGGCTTCAGCTTCAATCCACATAAGGGAAACATATCTATAACTGAACTTCATCCATAGCATTGTTTGGAAGATCCATATTGCAATTCTATAGTATGTTATACATGGCAACTACTCAAATTTCTACAAATATTGCCATAATCTGTAATGTACCTATTTAATAACAACATGCTGACTGTTAGTTTAGCCTGTAAAGTGTGTTGTGGATTCCAATCCAAAGAGGGGAAACATATATATATATATGTATCTGTTCCTTGGGTTAGCTTCACCCATAGCATTTTTTGGAAGAACTGTATTACAGTACTTTATATTAATGTTTGTGTTGTGCAAGCTAATGATTCACTGATGTAGCTTTTTAATATCTACAAATATGGTCATAATCCAATATGTTCTGATAACAGAACAGGGTTTCTAGAGCAGTACCTGCTTTTTAAGAACAACATGTGCTGGCTGGTGTCTCAGATTGTAAGGAAAACAGGCCAGCATGTCCATATTTTGGCATGCTGTTTGTTCAAACCCAGAGAAGGGGCACATATCACAAACTGTTATCTTGCTTTAATATACCCATAGCATTTATTTATAGATGCCTGCTTTAATATACCCATAGCATTTATTTACAGATGTCTATTATACTTATAAACAAATATTTTTTCAAACAGATTTATTAAATTTACACACAAGACAAAGGTAATCTTATATTTATATAAATGAAAAGCATGCAAAATTATATCATTTTAGTTGCAAACAGTTTACATCACAGACACCACTGAAACTGTAGCTGTAAACACTATAAATCACTTATAAACATTCTAGTCACTGTCACTTAAGCATTATACAGTATACCTCATTCAAGTCCTGCCTCTTAAACCTCGTTCCTGCTCTGCATATATTGTTCCCACAATTCCCATTTTTTCATATGTAGTTTGCTCCTTCCCTTTTCTAAAGATCCCAATTCCAGTTATTTTATCACTGTTATTATATTCACTACTTCTGGTCTAGACTTTGATTTCCATTTTCTAGTAATTGTTTTTTGGCATCCACCATAATTAGACTCAGCATGTCTAGGCAATTCTGATTTTGTAGCATAACGCAAAAAAAAAAAAAATCATCTCCCTAGTCAGTCCAATCCACTCACCTGGCTTCTCCAACATCCCAAAAGTCCACCAGCTCATCACAGCTCCAAAAAATGTTCCCAGCCACCTATTTCTTGCCCATCACACCTCCAACATTTGCTATTCACCTGAGGAAAAATTCTTTGGAGTCTACTTGGGGGTATAAAAAACACTTCCAGGCAAAGATACTAAATCTTCTAGACTTTGTTGCATATTTGGGAGCTATATGTATACCCCCCCATTAATCTCTTTGTGAATTGCTTATCCAGTCTCTCTTCCCAATCCGTTCTAAGCTGCTCTGACTGATTCTTATAATTATCATGCAATATTTTATATGCTTTACTAATTATTTATTTTTTAATGGCAGCTTCTGTTCTAGATTCTATTAAAAACTCTACCAGTGCTGGTCTTTCATTTAGGAGCACCCTGTTTCTTTCTCTTTGCCTATACTTTGATATCAATCCTTGATAGGAAAGTCAGTCTCTGACCTGCAGTCCAAATAAATTCTTGGCCCCTTCCCATTCTGTTACCTTTCCCTTTCTAGTTATTTGCTCCTGATACCTTGGTTCCTTTGCCAGTTTTCTCCAATTAATCATAAACTACTCTTGCCTATTATCTGTATCCCTGACCAAAGTCAACACTATTGGCAAAATCTCTTTTCTCCATTCTTGTGCTGGTTTGGTTCTTAGAATACTTTCTATTTTACGAATATAATACTTTGTATAATTCTGGTTGGTCTCCTTAAGAGTCTGCATCCAAAATCCCAATATCTCCTTATTTCTTGAGCATCCTCCCTGTGTCAGCATAATTCCTTCCCACTTTGAATTATAATTTTGTGCATGTGCTATGTATAAGAGCCATAACTGCGTTGCTCTAAAATACCTCCTCAAATTAGGTAATCCTAGTCCACCTTGTTCTATTGCTAGAATCAGCTTATCCCACTTGACCCTTGTTGTCTCCCCTTCCCAGATAAAATCTTTCAACTCTTTTTTTAATTGCTATCCACAACTCCTCCTCCGTGACCTGTGTATAAGACTAAAGGAACTAAAAACATTTTAATGTCTTGTATGTTAGTATCCATATCCACATAACAATACTTCCAGTTTCTCAATTTTTGTAGTATCTTCTGTTTAGTCTCTTCCCACATATCCTTAGCTGCCACCACAGAGTCATTTCTAATCCATACTCCTAAATACTTAATTTTATCATGTCCCCATAAATATGGATATCGTTGGACCAATTTGTGTGTGGATACATAATTTACTGCTATTTCCTTTATTTTAACTTCATTCATTTTGTATCCAGAGAAGATTTGAAACTGTCTCAAAATGTTCCACAACACTGTAATGTCCTTTTCTGGTTTTGTCATGTATAAAATAATATCATCTGCAAACAGAGCCCACTTTTCCTGACTACCATAAATTATATCCCTGAATTTCTGAGTTACTCATTTTCTTTGTTGTTTGCATTATATTTAGAACCACCGGCAAAGGGGAAAGTGGACAACCCTGCCTGGTTCCTCTACTCAAGCAGAAATTATCAAAGAGGATAATTTGCACCTCTGATCCCTCATATATTCTTCTAATCGACCTTACAATTGTATCAGGGAAAACAAATGCTTGCTCATGAAGTCCCAATTTACTCTATCAAATGCTCTCGCTACATCAAGACCCACCAATAAAAGTGGTACTTTCTTACATTTTGCTTCCCTCTGGATCATCAATGTCAAATGTTTGCCTTCCTTCCACAAAACCACACTGATCCATATCTATCAGTTTTGGTAACACTTTTGCCATTCTTTTATCCATTATAAACATAAGCACTTTATAATCATGGTTTAAGTATTTAAATGGGCCTGTATAAATATTAATGTATATTTTGAGCAGCTGCGGATAACTCAGTTATCAAGCATATCTGTAATCCGTAACATTCCATTAACATCAACTATTTTACTGTAGGGGCAGTACATCTTTCTAAATCCTGTTATATGTCTGAGCAATATTGTATACTTTGTAAAAATGCTATAAAGGTCTGCTATCTCATGAAATATTAAAATCAGTAGTAGAACAATATCATCCTCAAATTTTGAGGGACTCTGATGGGCAGACTGACAGGTCTACATTTTCCTAGTGATGTGCAGTTTAGCAAGGAATATCATGGTCCTCACACAGACCTTACAGTGTCCTCTTCAACTCAAATCCAGCCATCGTAAATTAAGAACTGCTCCTGTGCACCCTTTTGGCAGAAGAGTGTGGATATAGCCTTGTTTGAGCTGGGGATTGCTGGAGGAAGGATCATTGGTTGAGTTCCTATTGGATGACTAGTTTAAAACTGTTTAATTTTGCCTGTGTGTAAGCCTCATGTTTGCATGTTTTTGGCTTAATTAATCAGAGCTGCTCTGCGTTTGGCATTCTTTGCCAGAGGTCCAGAGGGTTTCTGCTTGAATCCAAACAATCCAAATCTTAGAATATGAAGTTAACTTTATTTTGAGTTTTATCAGCACTTTTCCATCTGTATTTACAGTTTTACTGGATTCATTTGTGCCTTTTTGTCTACTTTTACTGTTTGTGACTGCTTATTACCTGCACTTGTTTTGCACTGAAATGTTGCTTAGTTAGCATAGACTATTTCCAGAATTGCTGCATCTAATTTGTTTTTCATACACTTGAACTGATATCCAGCCATCTTTCATTAAGAAGGCTCCCCTTTACCTTTGTGGCAGAAGAGTGTGGCTGTAGCCTTGTCTGAGCTGCAGACTGCTGGAGGAAGGATCATTGTGTGATTTTCTATTGGCAGACTAGTTTAAAACTGTTTAATTTCACCCTGTATATAAGCCTCGAGTTTGCATGTAGCTGTGCACTGCACAACAGGGCATGGCAGTGCCTTGTATAGACACAAAAGCCTAGAAACAATTTTTCTCCTGTATACCAGTTAGTGAAATCCTCCCAGGTTCCCTATTGCTCTGTGGGCAACGTAGCTGTGCACTTTTGCACTGCAGGCAACTCAGCTGAGCAGCATCGGCCCACTTTTCATCCCTGATCATCTATAGAATAAGTTCCCTTGTGAATCCCAGGGCAATAGCTGATCTAACTTGCCCACTCACAAATTAGTACTTAAGAATTAGTTGCTACTATGGACAGACAGTTACCCAACATTTCTCTAGCCAGCCTGATTGACATGGGCATCCTGAGACAATGTAGCAATTCCCTCATGTATACTGATAACCATTTGCTCCTAAAGCAAACCAATACATAATCGCTCTGAGTTTCCTGGATTTCTTTAATTCAAATGCCCTAGAGTAGTTGGTCTGCACTCCCACAAAGAGCTCAAATGTTTTAGACCTAGTGCTTACCAACATAGGGGAGTCACTGTACTATCCCCTGTGTGTTGCCCTCCCTGATAAAATCAGACCATAGCTCAGTCTCATTTGAAGTAAAGATCAGACCCTGTTAACCCCACACCACCAAAAACAACAAAAAAAAAAAAAAAAAAAAAAAAAGAAAAATTTCTCCAAAGCAAACTATGGCTTACTAATCGATGGTATAAAAATTTTCAGAGCCCCTTCTAACACAGCCACCAATGACTCCTATGCAGAAGAGCACACAAATGCCCTATATAGCCACTTAAACAAATGTATTGACTCAGCTGTACCTGACAGGACTAAAACCAGATCCTTCCTAAAAAACAAGCCACCCTGCTGGACTGCAAGTATAAATAAGTTATATAACAAAAGAAAGAAACTGATATCTATGAACAAGGGGGAACTTACTCAACAGAGGAAGAATACAAGATATCTGCTTTGTTTGTTCAGGCTGTGTAGCCTTTAAGGCTAGTTTACGAGACTAAATTTGCATCTCTACCTAAAGCCATCCATAAGGCATTCTTTAGATACATCTGAAACCTAAAAGAGAATACCCAGCTGTGTGCTGAACTTGTAGTGGACAATACCACTCACATTGAACCTGAGAAAATTGCCAACTTTCTAGTTGACAGATTTGGCAATAACTTCACCTCCCTATCTCCACCATACCCAAAAGCATTCCTGACATCAGTCCTGTCGCATTTGGGTTGGTACACAAATAAACAAGTCTTCATGGGCTCTGTTTAAGCAGCTTTATTCTATACAAACATCACTGTAGAGGTTTATTGACTACGACTAAGTAACTTATACAAAAACTAACTATTACGATCATACATGCTCACTCACTGGCTGTTTCTACAAAATGGCACTAGGGATTGTACATGTCTGGAATTTATACTTGCACTCACAGCCTCACATAATTCTTAAAGACATAGCACACACACACACACACGTTACAGTCTGATCTACAACCTCCCTCTTTGAGAAATATATCAGACAATTTGTCATGAGACTATTTAGCATTCAGAAATCACAGATAATAGACATGCATTTTATAATACTAAGTACACAGATATATACAATCCAGTCCACATTGCTGTGCATTTCACACTAGGCTTAGAAACTTGTTCATATTGTGTGACATAAAATTGGGAATTAGATTCTGCAACTGGAACATTCTTTGCAAAATGATTGACCTGTGGAATGTTTGGATCACTTTCTGGAACAGAATCAGACTTTTGAGCATATTCTAGTCCGTAACTGATTGCAATGATGATTTTGAGTTTGCATCATAGATTCAATTTTGTGATTGCAATGTTGATGATTCTGGTACAGGCAGATGTCTGAGATTTCTCCTATACTCCATACCCTCAGAGCTTACCAAATAATATCTTGGCTCGGCACAAATACCTGTAATCTGTCCTACTGAATCAAAACCTTTCATTGTCTGGATTCTCACCATCTCTCCTTCCCTCAATGAACAAAGAAATCTGCTTGATTTGTCATAACTAGATTTCTGGATATTACTCTTGTGAAACAATTGAGCCTTGATGGTTTTATTGTTCTTAAATTTAGGCTTCAACAAACTGGATGAAGTAGGTAGCGTAGTTTGTCTAGAAAGTAGTTTTGAGCAGGTGAGTCAAGAATGTCATCATGGAGTATGTTTCTGAGATTAAGTAAGTTCAAGAAAACATCGGTATTGTCATGTTTTGACTTTTCAAGTAATTGCTTTGCACTCTTGTACAGCTCAGTCAGCTAGACCATTGGACTGTGGATATTCAGGACTACTAGTGGCATGTTCAAAGTCCCATTCTTTTGCACATTTCTGAAACTGGCTAGTAAATTGAGTACCATTGTCAGAATAAAGTTTGTGTGGATTACCATAGACTGAGAAATGACGTTTCAACTTAGTGATAACAGGTGTTGAGGTTAAGTTAGGTAGCAGATCAGTCTCGAACCAATTTGAATAAGAGTCTACCAAAACCAAATCCTGTTGATTGTTCCACTCACAAATATCAGTAGCTACAGTAGACCAAGGTAGATCAGGTTTTTGATTTAGCTGAAACAGCTCTATTTGAAAATGTGCTCTGGTACTATTACACACTGAACAAGAAGAAAGCACTTTATCAATGTCGTTTGACAATGAGGGCCAAAATAACAATTCTCTATCCCTTCCCTTAGTGGATAATAAACCTGGGTGACCACAATACAGAATCTGAATGCACTCATGCTGTAAGGAAGCAGGGACAACAATTTTAAGACCTTTGTAGTTAATACCATCTTCCATCAACAATTCATCTCTGTAAGGAAAATACGGACGCACTTCACGTGAAACACTAGATTGCTTTGGTGGCCATCCAACATGGATGTAGTAATTAAGCTTTTGTGAAATTGAATCAGTCACAGTGTGATCTCTCAACTCTTCTAGTATAGTGGTAAAGAAATTATGCACTGACATAACATCAAAGTCCTAAATTTCAGCATCAGTTTGTTCTATTGCATTTCTAGATGAACTAGATAAGGTATCAGCCAGATAGAGCAATGTGCCTTTAGTGTAGACCATTTTGAAATTGTACTTTTGCAATTTGAGCATCATTCTTTGTAATCTTGCTGGAGCAGAATGCATAGGTTTCTTCAGAATAGTAACAAGTGGTTGATGATCTGTTTCAATCTGGATATCTCGACTATAAATATAATCATGAAATGTGGAACATGCAAAAACTATTGCCAAAAGCTCTTTCTCAATTTGTGCATACTGCATCCTTGCTGAGTCAATGCCCTAGATGCATAAGCAAAAAGTCTTTCTTCTTGAATAATAACTGCACTAAAACCAAATTTTGAAGCATCACAAGAAAGAACAGGCTTGTTAACACTGTAGTACCTAAACGTAGGAAGAGTGGCAATTTTCTGTTTAAAGTTGTCAAACGCCTTTTGACAATGTTCTAACCATGAAGATACAACATTTTTGTGTGTGAGCTCTTTCAAAGGCACTGTCAATTCACTGAAATCTGGGATAAATTTGCCTAAATAGTTGACCATGCCCAAAAAACGCTGTAAACTCTGCACATTGTCTGGCACTGGCATTTCTAGAATGGCTGTTTGTTTGGTAGGGTCAGGCTTCAGCCTGTACTGGTAAACAAATGTCCCACATAAGCCATTTCTGGAAGCTTGAATTTGCATTTCAGAGGACTGAGCTTTAGGTTTACCTCATGTGCTCTGTCGAGAACTTTCTTGAGGTTTTTGTCATAATTAGCTTTGCCATTGCCTCCAACTAATAGATCATCTACTATTATGGCACAAGGGTAACCTGAAAAAATTTGCTCCATTGCATGCTGAAAAACTTCACTTGCAGAATTTATTCCAAATGGCATCCTTAGGAATCTATATCTGCCAAAGGGAGTACCAAAAGTAGTGAGAAATGAGGATTTGCGATCAAGCATCACTTGCCAAAATGAACTTTTTGCATCCAAAACAGAAAATGCAGTAGCATTAGGTATTAGAGCTGCAACTTCCTCAATGGTACGCATTGGATGATATAGCCTGTTAATGCTTTGTTTAAATCTGTAGGATCAATACATGCTCTGATTTTGTTTGAGTCTTTCTTATGAGTGGCTACCATGGACAACATCCATTCAGTTGGTTCTGTGACTGGACCAATCACACCTTGCTGCACCATTTTATCTGAGTTTTAACTTTGTCTTGCATTGCAATCGGAATTTTTTTCACTGGTCTGACTACTGGAGTAACCTCTGGATCCAGGTTCATGGAATACACAGCTGGAAGCTTGCCCAACTTGTCATCAAAAATATCAGCTTACTGAGAAAATGGCTTCTGAAAAACTGGAACTTGGAACTGCACTCACATGATGAACTTCTTTAGCAAAAGAAAGCAGATTCATTCTCAAGTTATCTTTGAGACCTAGTAAGGAATGCACTGGTCATCGGACTACATAGAATAATAAGTTGTAACAGCTTTCAGCCAAATAACAGGAAAGTATTACTGAACCTTCGGTGTGAATTTCTTCACCTCCATATGCAACAAGTCTTGCACTACTGGTTGTATTGAGTTGCTCATTTTTTCTCACTTTTGCAAATGTGTTTATTGACATAACATTGCACTTTGATCCAGTGTATACTTTGAGCTCTGCTACAGTATTTTATGAGTCTAGCCAGTCATTTGTTTTGTGGTAGTTTATTTAGTTTTTTAAAGTAGTATAAATGGCACACCCTTCAGCACAAGATATTTTTATAGTGGTAGTATTCTTTAGGTTCTAGGTCTTAAACTGAATTTTATAAGTCTTATAAATGTTGTTGTCCCTGACATTTGGAAAGCCTTCTTCACAATCCCTCTCCACAAAGGTGGTAACTCCACCGATCCATCCAACTATCGTCCCATTGCAATACTCTCCCCATTTTCTAAAATTCTTGAAAAATGTCTCCACTCCCAACTACTTAAACACTTGCTGGACAACAATCTTCTAACTCCCAGCCAGCATGTAATTAGACCCCACCAGAGCACATCTACCGCACTGCTCTCATTCACCCAAACTGTTGCAGAAGCCTGTGATAGTAACCACCTAGTTTCCTGTCTATTCCTTGATCTTTCCAAGTCCTTCAATAGAGTCTCTCACCCCAAAATGATATCTAAACTTTCTGATCTCCATCTCCCTACGCCTTTATAAATTGGTTATCTAGTTACTTATCTAACAGACAACAATCTATATGTTGGCAATCTGTCACCTCCCCATTTCTACCCATCAACACTGGCATTCTCCAAGGCTGTGTCTTGGGTCCCCTCTTGTTTAATATCTTTACAAACAGACTACACTCTGCTACCAACCTCTTTACACTCTTACAATATGCCAGTGATGCAACCCTTATCACCACTGCCCACACTATTCCAGAACTCCTTGCCCGTACCCAAGACACCTTCACCTCCATCAAAACCTGGTTCACCAAAAACCAACTAATATTAAATCCAAAGAAACTATGCTTTTACTTTTCTTTCCTAAAACAATGGTACATCTTAAACCCTCCTTCTCTATTACCTCATTTCAATACTATCATCACACTTGAACCCTACACTAAATTACTTGATGTAACTATTGATGACAAACTAAAATTTGTCATTCACATCAACCTTCCCCTTAATATAAGTAGTAGCCCTCATAAAGCCCAATTTAAACACAAGCTTAAAAACTACCTTCTAAAGACCTGGTCCTGTCCAAACTCCTACCTCATATTATGCTACTCTCTCCCTAATTCTGCTTCCTTACTCTAAGCATATATCATTTTCTACTTTTCTAATACTTCTTTTACTTCATACCTAGTCCCAGTTCTTGAAAATATTGATGCACATGGTGTTTCTGGCTGTTACCTGTACATATTTTGGCATACTGAATTTATTTGATGTCATGTACTTGCCTTCTGCAGTCAAACAAAACTGGATAAAACGTGGTTCTTATTTTTCAATGTATAACAACTTGAAACTATATCATTGTAAATATAACTATTTTTGTGATATTGCTACTTGTGTCTGGACCGTTTCTTCTCGGGTCTCCACTGAAAATGGGCCCCTGGCTCAGTTGGACTAACCTGGTTAACACATGACAATAAATAAATAAATGAATGAATGACTAAAAAAATAAATAAAACAATAACTATTACATTTGCAATATTTTGTAAACAATTTTCAATATCTCAGCAACCACTCAAGTTACACACATACTGTCAGCAGCATTTTATTCATCTAGCTGAGAGCGTTCATATGAGGCTAAGGAGTTCTATCTGTGTTACTTGGTTGTTGAGATATTTAGAAAAAGTTAAAATTATATCTATATAAATTAATATCATAAAAAACAACAGTTAATATCTCTTTACCTACACTAGACAGAGGTAAAATATTAATGCAGTTGAGTTTGCCATTGTGTAAGCTTTAAGATGAAATCTTTAAAACTTTGTACATAGCATGGTCTTGGAATTATTGATGCAAATATGAACAAGTAATATTTGATGCCTAGAGGCTTTGGTAGGAGTTAACTGCAGATGAGCCTAGAGGTGTCAATTGGATGTGATGAGTTAATATATAATAAAATAATGCAAAAATACTAAATATCTATTTACAATAAGCACCAGAGTCCCAATCACAGGAAATATTAAAAATAACACAGATGGATAGATTCACACAGTTACCGAAAAAACAGTACTTACCTAATCTCATTTTATTTTCCCGAATGATCTAAAGAATTACTATTCCCTGTCTACTTACTAAAGCAAGGAAAGATGAAGTGGGTGAGGGATCCTTCTTTGTTAGGTTTCAAAAACAGACTGCTTTGAGGCGTCTTTCTCAGCTAATATTAAAACATCATTTTAGTCCTGGATTACAGAATGACATCACACACATCTCGTCATCTGACTTCTGGTTCCCATACCACCCCTTTTACTAGCAATGGAACCAGAATGTAGCACATATATGTCAACAATACATACACCCACAGCTTTGCTAAGACCTGTTGCAGCTTCTGGAAGTCATAAAACACTTTCAAACTTCCACCCTTCCAGAGTAGCAGTTAGTACACTGCTAAAGATAATATGGCTTCCTAGCACAGTCTTTTTGTCTCTGGCAGGATTGAGACCTGTGAGATGCAATCTTTATGGCTTGTACCAAGTAATTTAATTTCAAACTATTTTTCAAAATTAGCTGGATTAAGATTAACCTCTTCTCTTCTAATATCTTTGTTACAATGTATGCACTTCAATAGCTACAGTCTGACATACAGGTATATATTTTTTTCTGTCCAGCAGGATCCAGTGGTAGGTATATTTTTTTAAACACAAGCAACTTTACAAATCCATTTTCAGCACAAGCACCTGTATAAATCAGTTTGACATACAAATGACATATAATTCTTTACATAACTCCAGCTAGCTATGTTGGCATACATTACATATCCACTGCCCTACTTCTCCTGACATAGATGGCAATTCCTCACATCGTCACATCCTCCAATCTGTGTTCAAAAATGTTAACACCGGAATGAAAAATGTCAACTGTGTATTGTGATTATCTAATGTTTTTCAGAAAGAAATGTCTGCAAACTATGAAAAATGTATATCATTGATATTTGACAAATAAATTATCCATACATTGTATTTTTTGATTTCAGGTGAGGAGGAGGATCACAGTCGGAACAGAACCATGTGCATCGAGCAGATGCACAGGCTTGAGGATAAGCAGGAGGAGAGAGGTATGTTAATTATTTTATGTACTTTATGAATTGAAATGCACCTTCCCCTGTTTACAGGCCTGTATTTTTTCGCAACATGTATACACATAACATGATTAAAATGCTGGAATATCCATCATGTATAAGTAAGGTAAGTGAAATCAGCACATATTAGCTGTGCTTATAATTGTGAATAAAATTAAACAGTGTTGATATTTTATACATCACTGAACCATTATTTCAGCATATATTTTTTGAAATTTATTCCACAACCTAAATAACAGTCTTTTTAGGTGGATATTTTACATACAACTTCCGAGTGCTTTGATTAGTGTTTATGATACATGGTTTGGCACATTTGTATGTTTGGATGTCATGACTGGTCTGTTGTGTATAGCCTGCCTATTCACAGAGTGAATGGGTGTCTGCTGTGTCAGTGTTTGAACTGCAGCAAACTTTGTGGCATGCCCTTCAGTTAAATATTCATATTGTATCTGCCTCAGACAGTCTGGGTGCTTTTGCAGAAACACAGTTAAAACCTAAGTTGACTGACACTTGAGCAGGTACCCATTTGATTGTAGCAGGTCATATTCAGCACACCCTGCAGGTCAACATTGCATGCATCTTCAGCCCCTTGGGTGCTTTTGTAGAAACACAGTTATAGCCTAGATTGAATGACACTTGTAGAGATACGCATTTGATTGTGACAGTTCAGTATCAGCAAGCATATTTACAATGTTTTTCTTTTTCAGACTACTTATTGTTAATTCTTTTGGTAGATAATGCATACAGTTGTACATACAATACTGTTAGCAATAGATATATTAGATTATCATATGTCAACAGTTGTGCTGAATGAACATATCACATTGTTTTTAGTGTACTCATTATATTGACTTGTGTACTCATTATATTGACTTGTGTTCAGCCAAATATGCTGACTGTCACATATGTTTGTCATATGGCTTGCTTCTTCTCCACAGTGTTTTCAGATCACTTTTTCATCATTTCAACAATGACAGTTTGTGTCCACTCATACAAACCATTGAATGCAGACAGTACAATCTGCTGATTTGAGCATTCATACATTTTTGACAAAGCTAATGACGTGTGTGTGTGTGTGTGTGTGTGTGTGTGTGTGTGTGTGTGTGTGTGTGTGTGTCTAAGTATATAGAATAGTTCAGAAAAAAATACTGTTATCCTTTTCATGACTATGACATGTAGGGCCATAGGTAACTCTGTCCATAAATGACATGCGTCTTTCCCTGTGTAAACTGTCATCATAATAATATTGTGTTGTGCTGTGATATTCTTGGGACTGTTCTGCATGACAGACATTTGCTTTTCTTTTTTGTTGCATTTTGCAATTAATCTTTATGGAGCATGGACCTGTGGCCATTCTCCAATCCAGTGACAAGAACACTCAAGGCCACTGCCAGAATCTTCAAAGGATGACAGTGAAGATGATGATGATGCTGAGGAACCTGGACCCACCCCCTGCTAGAGCCTTCCCACCTGCACCCTGGAGGAGACATCAGCATAACTGTGATAAATGATTATCGGGAGATTAGAGAGGTCATGATCAATGAGTTCTGAAGACAGATGAGAGACATAATGGGGTCCTTCTTTGAAGATATGACATGGATTATGTGATATTCGTTCAGGGTGATAGCTCGTGAGATCATTCATGAGTCTGAACCCCAACAGCCTGGTCCCACCAGTCCATAAGTATTGTCTCTGTACTCCACTTGTGTTATGCTGGCAACATGGTTATTGCCATTTCATTAATGGGACTGTATATGCACTCTTGTGCATGCATATGTTATTGTCATGTGACATTTACTTCACTTTTAATGTGTGTATAATACACATTAACATATCACACTTTCCGCACACATTCAACTGTCCAAGCATTGTGGAAGTTAACCTCCAGATAGTGCTGCAAGAGTTAGCCTGCAATCGTGTGTTACTAGGGCAACTGGCAGACAACATATTTTGTCCATACTACATCACTAATAGTGTGATATGCCTTGGACTTCTCTGTTGCCATATTAGGTATGTGCAACATGCAGACATGTTATTCCATGTTTTTTGGGTGACACTATTAGTGATGGAGAATATAATTATATCTATATAATATATAATTTTTCATTAATGACCAAGGACAATGATAGACTTAACTATCTTGATGTAACCATTAAAAAGGATTATGATAAAACAATACCTTCACCTTTCACCTATATAGGAAGCCCACCTATTCGAATTTACTTCTGCATTTCCACAGTTGGCCTCCTATTCATCAAAAGAAAGCCCTAGTAAAGGGGCAGTATGTCAGGTTAGTAAGAATGATTTTGCAGAAGGAAGATTTTTTGAAAAATGTATAATACTAAAAGCTATGTTGGGTAAGAGGGGATACCCTGACATTTTTGTGGAAAATATTGCTGACAAAGTCACAAGGAAAAGAGAGGGTGGTATATTTCATGCCATCCTATCCAGTGACTTTGGGGCTAGGGATGGGATGGAATCCAATAGAGAGAATAATTATAGTACAGATCTTATTTTACCTTATAGTATTGATTTTTAGGACATCAGGAATGTCATTTTGAGATTGTGGAGACTATTTAGTATGGACACTGAAATTAACTCAGTAGCAGGAGACAAACCAGTAGTTGCTTATAAAAAGGAAACCTCACTGAAGGGAATGTTGGAAAGAAAGATGAAGAAATCAACACAAGAAGGTAGTTTTAAATGCTGTAGATGCCCACAGTGCCCATACATGGTTGATAAAGACAAACTTTTAATCAGGAGTTTTGGTAGTATCAAACCTACCAAAAAATATTCTTGTTATTCTAAAGGAGTAGTCTGTGTAGTGATCTGTGACTCCTGTGATGGGTATTATGTGGGCAAAACAAAAGGAGCACTAAGACAAAGGGTATACCAGCACATGTATGATATTAGTGGAATAAGAATAATGCCCTTTTTAAACATATTAGATACTACTGTGTTTATTTTAACTGTGGAGCTTTTCTCCCCGGGCCTCCGCTACGTCCAGTCGGACACTCCCGGTCAACAAATGTAAATAAATAAAAATAAATATATCCTACCCAACCATTACATTTAAATTTTATGCTATAGATTATGTAGACCTGGGACCCCGGGGGGGCAAATGATTTTCTAGCATTCAAAGAACTCAAATGGCAGATCAGAGCCAATGCCTATGAACTGCCTGAGCTAAATGAGAGACGTTCATTAAGCTCATTGCTCAAACTGAAGTCTCTGCATTTTTTGTAACAATGCTTTTTTAACATTATTTCATTCAAAAGCATTTTTTATTACGTTATATTTTTATGCTTGGTTATTAGGTTACAGTTTGGTTGTACTTTTATAGTCTTGTAATTGATGTTATGTAGTATTGTATTAGTGTAAATTGAGTGTATTTTTAACAATGTTATTTTTTAACCAATGAGAGGCTGGGGTTATGTATTTATGATGGACTAATTGTAATGGACGTTATTTTGAAGAAGTCTGTGACAAAGATGAAAGCGCTAAATAAAGTTGTTAAAACTATTACGGAGTGATGGTACTGGAGTGCCTGTGGTTTCTTGCATCTTTTACTGGTTTAATTTTTCATTAACTATTTTGAATGTTTCCATAGCAGAATTACTGCTGTACATTGTGTCTAACTTCTTACATTTTTGATGTAAAAAATGTAATTATAAACAATTAAGCAATTCTAAGTCATGTTTTCTGTTATGTTTTATCAAATCCTCATTTATTTAACTTCCCCTTTTATCCTTTAACTTTGACTGCCTTACTGTACTTCCATCCATCCAAATCTTCTTACAAATAAATATATGAAACTCATCCATACATAAATGTTTTATACAGTTCATGTGCCATTTATTTCTGTTGAAGTATTTTCAATGTTACCATCCACTAAAATTATTCTGAGATATGCCATGGACTGGACTATATTCCCATTTGTGTGTGCGCGGGGGTCTTCAACATTTATAGTTATTTACCGAATTTCTATTATTTCAAATACTATGCTATACTTAATAAAACTTTTTTAACAATGATATATATAATTCAATGTATATGAATTGCATTTTGATTTCTATTCATTAGCTACATTTCCCATCTTTTTATTAATAAACTACTTACTATGTACATTCCTAAAGATCTTGTAAGTAATTTGTGTTGAAGATGATAAGGCATTTCTTTAATTTCAAAGACTATATTGTTTGCTTGAGAACACACACTCAAATCAAAGGGAAGCACTGCTTAAATAATTCTCTCATCAATTTTTGAAAAGAATTGGACTTATGAGATAAAAATAAACTACCTTAAAATACAACTCTTACTTGAAGTATATTGATGTACTAAACTGTAATGTTCTAAAACAGTTTTTGCATCAAAAGTGGAAATTCAGCTATAAAGGATGACAGTACCTCTGACTATATTGAGATTCACCGTCTCTTACTTGTACATTTGTGTTTACTTAATGGGGGATTCTAGTAAAAAATGAGAGGCAGCGTTGATGAAATGTCATGCCTCTTATTTATACTTGTAATACATCCGTGCATTCACCAACATATATATACTAACACAATACATACCCACATCATTATATACATTCATACACTTTTGAACAAACTGTAGATACATAGATCAGGTTCAGGGGGAGAATGGCCTTTCTGTTGTAGAAGTTGGCAGGAGTTCAGAAAAAGCACAAAATCTGACATGCCAGAAAAGAGCCATAAAGATGATAGGACAACTGTTGAGGATAACAAAGAATTTATGTATTGTTACTATTATGCAAGAAGCCGCAATTTAAAATTATGTATTATTATCCAAGAAGCCCAGATGTTCCAGAAAGAAGATAGTCAAAAGGATTGAGAGGAAAAAAATGCTGTTGAAAATTTCAAATGCAAAAGTGTGCTCATTAATAAAACAGATCCCTGAAAAACATTATACAGATCAGGTAACTCTGGCCCAGTAAATAAAAGAAGCAACTGAGGAAGTACACAAATATAAAGAATGAAACCTAGAGATATTTGAAAAGTATAAAAAAGAAACACACACATGGAAAAATAAATATGATGCAATATTTAAGTAAAGGAGAAAGCTAAGCTAATCACTACAAAAAAGCAACTCCAAATATATTTGAAGAGAAATACAGGCAAAGGCACTCATATATGAAAAATTTCACAATACAAAAAAAAAAATCCCAAAGGCTTAAATGTAGAACAGAAGATTAGTAAATTAGAAGTTTAACAAGCAGAAGGTGAAGCCATGTAATACCTGCAAAGGATTTAGTGAAGAAAATCCATCTCTGGCAACTTCATAGCATGATGGAAAAAATGAGTCCCCAAATTAAGGAGAAAAGGGTGGAACAGGAAGCATCTGATTACTTGCCACATGAAGATATTCTGGAGTCTTTAGTAGGAAACCAGTACAAAAATTCAGTTTGAGTTAAACAGCAAGGGAAAACAGGAAACTATGGTGCAGTTAGTGTTGTAGAGTGATAGGCTCCAACATATAGTTCCATATGTTAGAGCAATGGATGATGCAAGATGCAGCTGAAGAGAATATGTCACAAGATGATGTTCTGGAACTTTCTGTGGAATGCATGCAGGAAATGGAAAACAATGTGCCTTTAGTTTAGAAGAAAGTGATCTAAGGGAACAGTTGCTTTATTTAACAGAGATGGGTAGTCATATTAAGATCTATGAAAGAAATAGATTACAGAAAGTTAATAAGACCCACAAATGTTAGAAGACTGATAAAACAATGGACACAGTAATTAAGAATATTAACAGAAACTCATGTGATATAACAGATGTAAATATGATATATTACTGATCAGCTAAATTAATAACAGATAAAATCTTACCAGAAGAACACAGGGTATTAAGGGAAAGGAAGGGAATAAATCAAATGCCAAATTGGAAGTAATAAATAGAGAAAACTATAAAGTGGGTACAACAAGACGTGCTATTGTTAGAGTATAGATGAGGAAACAGATCAATAAAAACACTTAGACATGATAAAATCAATGAACAGTATCAGGACATACCAGGATTTACCATACACTACAAATATTGTTTGTCTTTCGGCTTTTCCCGGTTAGGGGTCGCCACAGCGGAACTCCGGTCTGCTAATGATTGGCAGTTGTTTTTTATGGTTTTGAGTTGCCAGCCAGACGCCCAACCTTCAATGAAGGCATGCCTATTCAATGCATGTCTTTTGAACGCCCACTCGACCACGGGGAGGACATGCAGACTCCACACAGAAGGCACTCCCAACCCAAGCCAAGAATCGAATGGGAGAACCTCTTGCTGTGAGGCAACAACACTACCGCTGCACCACCACGGAATTAATTTATCATACACTACAAATAATAAGCTAAATATATCACACAGGCAGAAAAAAAAACTTACAGGATATCCAAATAAATATAAAGTACAAAGTAAGCAATTCACTGATGATCCAAAAAAGTTTTATGGAGAATTGGGAAACAATGCAAAAGGAATAGAAACACCACCAAAAAAAAGAAGAAATAGACAAATTTTGGAGAAATGTCCATGAAGACTCTGTGGAACATAACAAAGATGGTGAATTGATAGAAGAAGCAAAAGAAAGAGTAAGAAGTTCAAATCTACAGAATATGAAATGGGATGAAGTAACGGCAAGAGAAATTGAAACACAATTAAGAAAAGCTCCTAATTGGAAAACCTAGGACCCAGATGCAATGCTTAATTTCTGGCTAAAAATTATTAACATCTTTACATAAAGATTTAGTCTTGAGTAAGAACTACTTATATTCACATCTCAAACAGACACCAACTTGGTTAGCAACAGAAAAAAAATTATACTCTTTCAAAAGAGCGAACCTGCAAGCTGTCCTAAAAACTATAGACCAATAACTTGCCTTCCGATGATGTATAAACTATTTATTGGATTTGATGCCAACAAGGCTTATAATCATTTAGAAGAAAACTCAATTGTGGCAATAGAACAGAAGGAAAACAAAATAAAATCACACAGGACAAAGGATCATTAGTTGTTAAATAACATTATAATGGAGAATTGTAAAAAGGGCAGAGTCTAAGTATGGCATGGATAGATTGTAAAAAAGTACTTGACAGCATCCCATATTCATAGATAAAGGAGTGCTTACAAATGTGTAAGATACACCCTACATTGATCAATTACATTACAGTGACCATGAAACAATGGCAAACCACTTTGCAGATAAGCCATGATAAAGGACAAGTTATTATCCCAGAAATAAAAATTCAAAAGGAGATAGATATTCCAGGGTGACTGACTGTCACCACCGTCTGTTGTCTTGCCCTGAATCCATTAAGCTATTTAACTGATTAGGTCATGGTTACAATTTGGCTATCAGAAAACAACACAGTGTAAATAACTTCTCATCTTCTTTTTTGTGCATGATATAAAACTGCATAGTTCATCAGATGAGGAAGGCACAACTGTAAGTGGTTAAAACGTTCTCAGGTGATACAAGAATGTCATTTGGTCTCAGTAAATGTGCAAAAGCAGCAACATGAAGTTAGAATAATGAAGCCTGATAAAGGTGGTGGTATGGTTTTAATGGATAACATGGATTACATGTATTCATAAAATCCACAAAAGCATTGATGACCCACTTATGCAACCTATTCAAGGGGGATTATAAACAGGTGGTGGGTGCTGCAATGGGGGCAGCATATGCCCCCTTGTATGCCAACTTAGTATTTTGGTACTGGAAGGAACACCTGTTTTTTTAAATCTGAGTGTATGTGCCATACAGTCACATTTTTGCATTTTTTGTATGACATATTTGTGATTTGGAAAAGTAGTGCATTACAACTTGACAGTTTCATAACATATTTAAACTCAACTACTGACTTTTTGAGATTCACCTTTTCATATTCTAAAGAGGCCATTAACAACCTGGATGTGACATTGGTGAAAGGTTTTCATCACCAAAAATTTAACTTCAATTTATATAAAAAGCCCATGTTTTCTAATGCTTTTCTACAGTTCAAGAGCAATCATTTTTATCAAAAAAGAGCTGTGTAAATAAATAGCTGTGTAATAAATGTGGTGCATATTTCTAGGATAACCTCTGAAGATGATCATTTTTTTATTAGAGATAATATGTTTATTAGCAGAGGCTATCCACATAAATTTTTAAATGAAATTAAAAATGAAATATGCAAAAAAAATGAGAGTTTTTATCCAATAATAGGTAGACATTTGGAAAGTTGGGAGGTACAGAAATCTGTGGCAAATAACTATGAATATACTACTACTTCTTCTTTCGGCTTTTCCCAGTTAGGGGTTGCTACAGTGGATCACCTGTCTGCTCATGATTGGCAGTGGAGTTTTATGGTGTTGAGTTGCCAGCCCGACACCCAACCTTCCACGGAAGGCACACACACACATGCACTCATGCCAATTTAGAGTACCCAATCCACCTACAACATGTCTTTGGGATGTGGGAGGAAACCCACGTGACCACACGGAGGACATACAGACTCTGCACAGAAGGCAACCCAGCTGAGAATTAAACCAGAGAACCTCTTGCTGTGAGGCGGCAACGCTAACCGATGCACCACCATGGCTGCCCAAATAACTATGAATATACAATGGTTATTAAATATGAAAATGGTAGTAATGTTATTAGACAAATAGTTAAGAATAATTGGAAAGTGATCCAGTATGATTCTTATATCAGTAAAGTTTTAGGTAATGGCCCCCAGTTTGTGTATGAAATAATTGAACCTCAAAGAAAAATTTGAAAAAGGTAACAACTACAGTAACTATGCAAAAAACAGCAGGGGCATGATTAAGTGTGGTTCTTGTCAGCAATACAAATATATATTTGAGGGACACAGCTTAAATTTGGAGTGTGTTAAATATGAGTTTAAACTGGATCATACCTATGATTACAGCACGACAGGAGTAGTATATATTGCCTTCTGTGATTTTTGCCATAGTTTCTATGTGGGCAAGACTGAATGTGCATTAAAAAAAGCACTTATACAATCATTATTGTTATGTTTAAAATTATTGTCATTAGAAATTTGTATAGAAGTCAAACTGTCAAGAAAATAAGACGTTTTATTTTTTTATATTGAAATGAGTCATACCCAACCTGAGGAGAGTGTCATGGAAACTTAGATTTGAATGTCATGAGCTGCTTTGGCACCTTAGGTTAGATGTAAGTTCTCATCCAGGACTGAAGGATTTTGTTTCAGTAAGCAGCATGTTAAAAATGCATTCAACTAAGCTTTAAAAGTTCTATGAAGTTTTTTAATTCTTTCTTCAATTGATTTCATCTTTTTATTAATGATGTTTGAACCAAATAAAAAAATGGAGGAAAACAGTGTGGAAAACGAATACTAACAAATTCACCACAAGCACAATGTTCCACCTGTTAGATTCATACATCATTGTATTTGTGGTATTCCCTATTTCAGCATTGTGTGCGCCTTCCTTTCTGGAGTTGGTGTCCGCATCTAACAGGTGGAACTTTGTGATGGTGGTATATTTATGATGTTATTTATGTTTAGAAGTTTTTAGTATTTTTTAAAATTTTAAAAGTTACAATAATTATTACTGATTCATTTTAATTTGTTAATGAAGTCATATGACTTCCTGTTGGTTGATTTAAAAAAAAAAAACAGATTTAAATGTTTGTAATTAAAAAAAAACAAATTTAAATGTTTGTAATTAGTTCTGATGAAGTCCTGGAAGTAAAAAGGGACAAAAGTGCTTATCTTTACTTAATGAATGGATGTAGTGGGTTTCTAAAGGCATCATACTTTTTTTGCCAGTTGTTTTGCTTGCTTCCTGGTTTGGACTAGGTCTGCACCTTGGGTTGGATTTGGTTATATGTTTTTTGTTTACCCAAGGTTCTCTCTGTATTTGTTGGTTATGTGAACTGAGAAAATATGGGAAATGTCTTTTTGGAAAGGGGAGGCAAAACAGGTGGAGAAAGATAAGACATGGAACCAAGAAATGTCTGACATCCATTCAGTAGGGAGAATGAACCACACCTTTGTAGAGTGTAGAAAAACAGCTTATGTCTAGGGCAAAGGCTAAGCTGAATAGAGTCGCCAATACTGGTGGTAGCTCTTCCACAGTCTAATCTTAAACATTGGATGAGGACTACCTTCTCTTCATAAGGGTGTGGAAATCATCCGAGGTGATACTGACACCAGTACTTTTAGACATCTAAACAACTAGAGTCATGCATCATGGATGGTTAGTGTTTAGATGGCTTTAATTTCTGCTTTGATCTACTTAGAATGATAACCCTCATGTTTCCTCTTCAGGTCCTCCCTCTATCAGTATTAGGCGTAGCACAAACGTTAAGACATTTAAGAAAAAACACACTAACTACATCTTAACATATTTCGTCACAAGGTCAGCACCACAAACAACCATATCCCATGCTTCAGCACAGTAGGTTGATGTTGACAGCAGACTGACTTTCAAGGGTGGCACAACTCATTTTCATGACACAGCCTCAGCTCAGTCGTATACAGTTGCAAAGTGTGCTGACACAGTCCTTTGCCACACTGAAGAGTAGATAACTCTGTAGGCAGCATAATTAGGAAATTACATTATAATGGTGGAGTAAGAGGCTCAACATTTGTTTTTTGTACCTGAATCACTTAAATAATAGTCTACCCTTTCAGAGGTAGCAGTACCCAAATGTATGTCTGTACACAGGAATGCAAAGAGAATACATATACACAGATAGACATTGACATAGTTCAGGCCTGGGCTACTGCCAGTGAGAGTCAGGTAGAGTATTCCATAACATACATGAAGAAGTTCACCAGTGCACAGAAATGGTGGAGGCCAGGGACAATGCCATGATGATCCTCACATGCATTGTGGTTTCACACATGGCATCCATGTCAGCCTTAATGTACACACTAATAAGGATTTTCATAGGACAGTGTTTTTGGGATGCCTTTTAGATTCTTCACTACAAAAGGCATTCCTAACTCAGAAGAAAGTGGATTTATATCTGGAAGTCTTCCTGAGATTCTGCAATCAATTGCAAATTTCAGCCAGAGAGCATCTTGAGGATTCTGTTGTTCTTGGCATCCTTGATTCTCATGATTCCTCTTTCCACATGAGAAAAATCTATGTGGACCCAACATTCCCAGACTCTGGAAAGCAGTCTAGGGATACACCTGGACACCATGCATGGTGGACGAGTAGGCCAGACACCATTTGTTTCTCAATAAAATGCTGCAGGCATTCATGTGGATTCTACCAGAAGAAGTCAGGCAGGCCTTGTCAGACTTTCAGAAGTCATGCTAGAACTTCTTAGTAAAGATCTAGCATTAAGTCAAACTCAGGAGGTTCTTCTGCAACCAGTAGATACCATCATCAGAGCAACTCAGGATCAAGTTCCCATGCTAACACTTGCACATTTTTTGGTGCCATCATCACACTATAATTAGGGGACATTGTGCATGACATCTTCCACATCTATGTGAAATTTTGATCATCAGTAACACAGACAGTACTCACCCTGAAGTTACTTCCCAGAAATGGATACATGCAGCATCAAAGTCAGACTAATTTTTACAGTGTAGTTAACTTTTCTTGTAAATGGGTATATTCAAGGGCAGTAATTGACAGTGCAATGAAGTAGTCACAGTACAGCGCTAACCATATTTCTTTAGACCTGATATTCTACATTTCAGTTAAAGCTTGCTAGCATAGCTAGCATATTGACCTCTCAATACTACACAAATGATGATGACAAATGCATTATGAAAAGAAAAGCTGGTCTATGATATAAGGAAAATGGCTGATGTTCAATGTAAGCAGATCATGATACATTCAACATAGCCCACAAGTAACACTACATGCTTTAAGAATTATGTGAATAATGTCTTACTGCCATATAGTAACAATCATGGTCCTTAGTTGTAGACTACATGCTACATCTTCAACTGTACAGCAATATATCATGCCTAGCTCTGCAGGTATAAGCATGAAGAAGTCTTAATGAAAACTTTAAGTATCGAATGGTAATAAATGCTAAAAATTCTATTAGAAAAAAGTTGGCGTGATATATTTGCATGTGGTAAATATGCATGGTTTGAAAATATCTTTTATAAGGATTGTTGTCAACTATCACATGTAAAAATTGCATAATGATAAGATACTAAAAAAAAAAAAAAACATTGTAACTTGAAAATTCCTGATTGTACATATGTGTATAAATAATCTACAGTGAGGTCAATCTACCTTAGCTTTATGCTATCAATCATGAAAGGAAACTGTAGCAGATGTTTAGGAGGAGATGGAATAAATAAATTTTCCCTTCCAGATACTGAAATGTTAAGACCATAATTAACAAAACAAAAGAAAAATAATATAAAATTCTATTGATTTACTGTGTTTCACATGCTAAAGGACACTTGTTTTGATCATACAAACATTGCAATAGTTGTCCTTTCATACATTATATGAATAAGACAAGAACTGTAATGAAAATTTTTACTCAATAGTTTGTATAGATTTTTCTGATTTGAAAATAGATGGCATTGATATATTTTGTAAAAAAATTAATTCTCATAATTTCATCCTCTCTCTATTATTGATAAATCTTTTTAGCAGTCATGCATTTGACTTTGTGTAGTCAGATTATTTAACACTGAATGAAAAGAAAAAAAAATATGTTAAAGTTTTAAGTTGTAACCTGTTAAGTGAATTAAATTTATATTTTTGTAGGGGGGATGAGCCACCATGCAGCCCTCCAGTGACTTTAGTTCCCCACACCTACCTCTGCAAACTAAATACACTGTCTTCAAGATCACACTACCTTTGAAAGAGACCAAATTCCTGTTTTTTCAGTAAACCATTTATGCACTCCAGCTCCATTAAAGTTAAGACCTCAAAGTTAATATATTTAGTTTAGAGGGTATTGAAGTGAATTTCCAGCAATTTTACTCTGTTAGTCCCTTTTATTACAAGATGAAAACATACAGACTAACCATACTGAGGATTCATGAAAAGGCCTACTCCCATGATGTGCTGTTTTGCAATTCAGAGACATGTTAACCATGATGACTAAAGCCCTCATTATCAGCTAATCTGTATGTGTCAATCACAGTCATTGCAGATCTGCATGTCATGGTAGTTAACTGCTGCTAATGAAGGCACTGGCATCCTCCCTCTCAGGCACTCATCCAGACACACTACGCATTGTAACACAAACTCACACACACTATAGTCTCAGTACCACATCTCTGACCTGTCTGCCTTCCCTTTTCTTGTGGTTCCCCTGATCCCCATTCTGGATCAAGTGCAGTTAAAGGGCAAGGGATTTTATTACTCCCTCAGGGTTAGTGTTTCACTGCACCTCCCAATCCCCTTAATAGTTTAAATACCATTATGGCATGAGTGTAGTAAGCCTGGTGGCTAGTGTTCCCCCCACCCCCAATCACTGTACTGCTGTAAGTGTGGTTATGGCACAGTTGTAGTTTCCCCAATGACTATTGCTTCTCCCCATCCCCAGGTCCTCATACTGCTGTAAGTGGCTTACTATCAAAATGACGAGTACATGTTAGATGAAAACGGGAATGTCGAACAACAGTTGGATGATTCCCATTTCGTCTAACCTGCACTAGTGTGAGCTGCAGTTTTGCGAATGCATTCGCACACCTGTCATCAGCATTATGAATACAGATTGTGGTACAGTGGGGATCGGGAAATTACCCTTTTCCTCACTGTAGTGTGATCTATGAGTTGGAATATATTATTTGCAGGGGGTGTGGGGGTGCAGCCCCCACATGGGGTGTGCCGTGGGGCTTGCCCCTTCAAAAATGGGTATTTGTGTGTTGTGCAGTATGTATGTACGTACTGCTTACAAGTTCAACTTCCTGTGGTGTTGAGTAATGTGCAGGGGAAGACATATGTTGAATAATGTTGATTCTTTGAATTTGGCATTATATTCACCATAGTACCCGTGTTCCTCTGCTGATTTTCGGAGATAAGATTCACGCAAATGACTGGATTTTATTCCAGTGTCCACGATTTTGATAGTAAACAACTGTAAGTACCATCATGGCACACAGTTGTAGTTTCCCCAGTGACTATTGTTTCTCCCCATCCCCATATCCTCATACTGCTGTTAAGCACCATTATGGCACAATTGTAATATCTCCAGTGACTATTGTTTTTCCCCAGTCTAAGGGTCCTCATGCAGCTGTAAGTATCATTATGGAACAACTGTAGTTTTCCCCTAGTAGGTAGTGTGTTTCCCCTCACCCCTGATCTGGACACTACTGTAAATGCTTTTGTGTCACAATTATAGTTTCCTTGGTGGCTATTGGTTCCCCCAACCCCTGATCCCATATTACTTCTGTGTTTACTAGATGACTACCATCTTTTGGCCATGTTCACTATCACAATGTGGTGGGGCTGGCTATGATGATCGACAAGGCTCAGTAATTTTTCCTTCCTGGAGGCAGTTCTGGGGGAAAGAGCACAGGTCTAATTAGAATATACCTCTCCTCCCTGAACTGCCTCATTAGTACTCAGCACAGCCATAGAGCCAGCCCTGTATGATGCTCTCCATTTTGTGCTACAGCACTATGCAGTACAGTTTTAGGTGCATTTCTGAGTACAAAAAAGGTTACCGTGATGTGTACACAAAGGTGTACATGTTGAAACAAATAACCAAAATCCACCACAAAGGCTAAGTGAATAAACAAAACACGTAGTTCAAAAATTCACTCAAACTGCACAAATTCCAACATAAAACAAATCACAGCCTGAACATAATGCGATGTAAATCACACCTGTAGACTCACAATTACATCTACATGCAAAGTTTATGTTATAGGACAAATGAGGCAACATGACAAAAGGTCCCTCATGAATGTACCTACATATAGAGCAGCTTTTGCATTTATAAGTCCCTTTACTTTTATTAGTTGGAATTGGTATGAGTTTAGTATCAGACCTTTCCAGCAGTTGTTTTACACTAAAATCTCTAGTACTAACAAACTGTGGGGTGTTTCCTAAAACCGGTCCAAGTTCCTTATTGCTATTAATGCTTCTTCAATTATTACTAATGATGTTTCTAATATCAGGAGCATCTACAGACATGTCTAAAGTACAACGAGGAATGTTAAGATTGACCTCCTTATCTGATCTACTAGATTTAGTCACAAAACCCTTTAACAAAATAGGTGGAAAAAATGTCCCTCTTATCTCAAATGATAGCTGTCTTGTTCAGTAAACTTGGTGGATAACCCCTATCAATGAAAAGTGTAGTGATAAAGGCAACCTTCTTTTCAAAAACGTCATCCTTACTAATCATATGTGAGGACTTAATGTATTGCCCCTAGGAATGTTTTGTTTCATGTATCACGGATAATTACTTTAACAATGTAAATAACTGTTGGAAAAAGTAATTTCTCTGTAAATATTACTCTCAAAATATTTGTTAACTGAATTCCAAATCAGTTCTACGTCTAAGAAGTCAACTTTGTGTCCAGTATCACCTAGTGTAAAGGACAAAAAGTTGGAAGTTTCATTCAAATGTCTCAAAACAATATGGATGTCAAATTCTCCTTCTATAATAAAAAACAAATCTATTATAAAATAAAATGTTCTTAAACTCTTGCACATTGGGTGGTAACTCTCTTTCCCACCACCCAAGTACAAGATTGACATATGCAGAGGAGGCAACAGTTGCCCCCATGGCAACTCTTTTTTTTTGCATAAAATACTTATCATGAAAAAAGAAGTAATTGTGTTGTAAAATCAACTCTAAAAGCATACAATAAAGCCTGACCTGTGTATAAAACTAAAGTGACTAAAAACATTTTAACTGCTTGTATCTTGCTATCCATATCCATATAACAGAGCTTCCAGTTGCTTAATTTCTTCCCACATATGCTTAGCTGCCACACCAGAATCCTTTTTAATCCATGCTGAACCAATTTTTGTGAGTATATAATTTATAGCTCTTGCCCGTTTTAGCTTCATTAATTTTGTATCCCAAAAAGATTTGAAACTGCCTCAAAATGTTCCACCAAACTGAAACATTATTTATACCTGATAAAACTAGAAAAGGATATCATCTGCAAATACAGCCAACTTTCCTTGACTACCATACCAATTATAACCTTGAATTTCTGAGTCTCTTATTTTCTTTGTTATTTGCACTATCTTTAGAATCATTGGCAAAGGGGAAATAGGACACCCCTGCCTGGTTGCTCTGCTCAAACAGAAATTCTCAGAGAGTAACTACCCACTTTAACTTTCACCTCTGATCCCTCATATATCCTCCCAATCAACCTTATATACTCCCAGTTTACTCTGTCAAATGCTTTCTGTGCATCTACACCCACCAACAACAGTAGTACTTTATTTTATTTAACATTTATTTACTGGGAGAGTCAGACTTGGAATGAAGCCAGTTTTCAGCCGTGGCCCGGGGAGAAACACTCTAGACATGTCTTTGTACTTATTTTGTACTTTGTACTTCTTACTTTCAGCTTCCCTCTGGAATATCAATGTTCTGTTATTGTTGCTAAACGTTTGCCTCTCCTCCACAAAACCACATTGGTCCATATCTATCAGTTTTGGCATAATTTTTGCCATTTTCTTAGCCACTGTAGACAAACACTTTATACTCATGGTTCAGAATTGAAATGGGCCTATAAGAAGCTTGATCTGATGGGTCTTTAACCTCTTTAGGTATTACAGCCACCACAGCTTTCTTCCAGGATGTTGGTGCTTCTCCTCCTCTTAAAATACTGTTAAATAAAAGCCTTCCAGATCTTTATCAGATGTTCTTCATGTTTCACTGTTGCAGTCATTACATTTGGGTAATCTGCTGGCAGGTTGCCCTCAGTCGGCCTGATTAACAATGTCTTGGATCCTGCGTCGGTTGCTGTCCCTTCTTCCATGACGTCAGGTCGTCAGGGGTATAAAGCATGCAGCCGACGCCATTACATTAGTCTTTCTTGCTGCGCGGTGCCCGAAGCAGGAGCAGTTCACAAGTGCCGGTCGGCCGACTCCTGAAATTTTCATTTTCGAGTTTCAAAACCGAAGACTTCAACTGAAAAGCTAAGTACCCCATTGGGGAAACTTTTTCTTGCTCCTTACCGATGTCAGTAAAAGTTAATAATTGCATTACTTGTGGGAAGCAAATACCTCATAAGGATTTTCATTTGTACTGTATTCCTTGCCTAGGCCCTGATCACAATGTGCCTTGCTGTCAGTTTTGTACTAAATTTAATCAACGCACTATTAAACGTCGGTATATTTTTGCTTCTAAATATTTTGGCTCATGTTTTAATTATCCAGAAATGTCGTCGGTTAGCAAACCGACTACCGGAATACCTAAAAAACACAAAGAAAAAGAGAGACAGGCCGTCGAGTTCCAAAACTGACGACGACACTTCTCCTAAGCCAGTCGCCAGTTCGCCGGTACTCAGTGAGGCACTTTCGCAGCCCCTGATACCCGCTACTTCTGATTCGCAGGCCTCTACTGAGACCCATTTGGAGTCCGGTATGCCGCAAGATGCTTCAATTATGCAACCCGCGGATGTCTCTACCTTAGATGGGTCCGGAGCCGCTGTGCAGGCATCGGCTTCTGAGGTTGTTTTCAGGCCTACATATTTGTATATTAGACTGACGCCATCTTCAAAACTTAGGCCAAAATCTAAATCTATGTCTAAAAAAAATGATGCCTGGCCCGCATGTGCAGGCCCCGATGCCTAAAAAACAAATGATCAAAATGGCTGAAGATTTAATTACTCTGATCAGGGGTAGCCAACCCCCCCCCCCTTCTAAGAGGCCTAGGCAAGACATTGATTATGAATCTTCTGAACAGGAATCTATTTCTTCTGACTCTTCTAATGAACAGGATTTGTCTATACCTACTTATGAGGACTCTGATGCAGAAGATTCCATTCCTTCTGCTTCTCCCCCTGAGGATTTTTCTTTTAGGGAAACTTTACATGCCTTACAGGAACATTTCCACTGGGAAAGTCAGGATTTCTCGGAATCTAAAAAGAGACTTAGGGATTTTCTTGTTCTTCCTCAACGTAGGCCTTTGGCTATACCTCCTGTCCTAGACATTGTTGATGATGTTTTTACAGAATCTAGTATGGCTCCTGATTCTCTGCCTCCAGCTCCTTGTAAGCCTGACAAATACTACAGGGTTCCTGACTCCCACAAATTCCTTTTCAAAAACCTTACTGCAGATCCTGAAACCATTTCTCAGGGTCCCAAGGGCATTAAGGCCTCTACTGCTAAAAATCCTACCCATTCTGATAGAGATTCCAGGGTGCTGGATAGATGGGGTAAGAAGATTTACACTTCTGCAACCTTGGAAATCAGGGCTTTAAACTGTCAATTTCATATGCTTAAATATCAGCAGCACATCATGGGACTGCTTAAACAGAAAATTATGTTAATTTCTGACTGTGTGGAAAATAAACATTTACAGGATTTATTGCATTCAGCTGAACAAGTTGAATAACATACTTTGCAATGTGGTTTTGATTCTTTGGAGGCCTCTTGCAGGGCTGCTGTAACTGGCTCTGTGCTAAGAAGGCATGCTTGGCTCAAAGAGCAAATTCTGCCTGATCATGTTAAAGCAAAATTGTTGGATGCTCCTTTACAACAGGACCATTTCTTTGGTAATAAGGCTGAAGAAGTTTTAAAAAAGATAGAAGATAAAGCTAAATCTATGCAAACTGTGAAGGATTTCTTACAAGTGCAACCTCCAAGATTTAGTAGGCACTGGCCTACTAAGAACTGGTCCTTTCCAGTTCCTTCGAGTGCCACTCAAGTCAAACCCAGACATTCCAAAGGCTCTAGGTTTCAGTCACAAGGGACTTTTAGAACAAAACAATGGGGTGCTTCCTCCTCCAAATCTGGAAACAACAAGGTACCTCCCTATGGTAAGCAGTCTCAATGACTTCCCTCTACACTTACGAAGCACTTAACCTTTCAGCCGCCCCTTTGGGGGGAAAACTGGCACTTCATGTAAGAAACTGGCAACTTATAACCCGGGACAAATGGGTTTTAAATATAGTATCCCAGGGATACAGATTTCATTTCCACACGTTGCCAGTCCCAAACTGATGGCCAGACCTGCCCCCAAATCAGTGGGCAGAGGCCCAGAAACAAGTACTGTCTCTCATGAACATGGGAGCTATTCAACCAGTCCCAGAAGAGGAAAAGGGAAAAGGCTTCTATTCAGGACTTTCCCTGGTACTCAAAAAAGACAAATCATGGTGTCCAATTCTGGACTTAACTCTAAACACATTTCTGGACATTCCAAAATTCAAGATGCTGACTCTTCAACAGTTACTTCCTATGCTAGGCAAAACGCCTGGTTGGTAACTCTAGACTTAAAAGAGGCTTACCTGCATATCCCAATCAGGAAATCTTGCAGAAGATACCTCCGCTTCAAAGCAGACTATTTGCATTACCAGTTCTCTGCACTGCCCTTTGGCTTATCGACTGCGCCTAGGGTCTTCACAAAGTGTCTGGCTCCAGTAATTGCATTTTGCAGGCAAAGAAATATTCAAATATATCCATACTTGGACGATTGTCTAATTCAGGTAGAAAACAGGGACATTTTTCAAAAACATCTGGTGTTTTTAAAAAAGGTTCTAACTTGTCTAGGGTACACCATAAACGAAAAGAAATCACAACTGGTACCCTCTGAAAAAATTATATTACTGGGTGCAAGCTTAAATACAACTGCCCAGATGGCTTACCTTATGCCAGAAAAGCAAATTCATTTGGTGACTTACTTCAAACAGGTGGCCACAAAAACACTGCTATCTGCAAGACAAATTCTGCAAGCCTTGGGGTTCATGGCCTCCTGCATTTTTCTAATTCCATATGCAAGACTGCATATGAGGAAACTTCAGTGGTACTTAAAGAGTTTATGGTTCATAGGTTCATACTAGGCTATCTGCCCTAGGGCATTTATAAGCCTAGCCAGAATATGTTTGGCTTTCGCCACCCATTTTAAATTTATTTTGCTATGCCCTTTTTCGAGGTTAGTATACTGTGCCTGTGTCTAACAGTGACACAGAAGTGATACCCTGGGTAAACCTACGATCTCCCATCCACTCATCAAGATTCCTCTTGAAGAGAGTCAATGAGGGACTCTGCCTAACCTGGACTGGGATTTTATTCCAGAGTGAAGGGAGCCTCTGGGTTATGAATCTGTCCCTCCAGCATGTCCTATTTATTTCAGTGCTGAGGTTCAAGTCTCGAGCGTAGCTCAATGGGATTTGGATTTTCTGAGGTGCAGCATGTCCATTAATTCCGGGTTGGACATGGCTTTATACGTCAGGCACAGATTGCCTCTGAACAGGCGGTATGCCACTGAGTAGAGCTGGAGTTTCTTTAACCGGGCAGCATATGGCATCTGTTTGAGCCCTTTGATCCTCTTGGTGAGGTACTTTTGGGGTCTTTCCAGTTGCTGCAGGTGTCTGGTAATGTACATCCCAAAAGAGGCATTGTACTCAATTATGGGCCTGATGAGGGATGAGTAAAGAGGCACGATGACCTCCCCTGATCTAGATGTGAATCCCTTCATGATTAGGTGGGCTATATAAAATGTTTTTCTAACCACTTTGGCCATGTGGTTGTCAAATGAGAGATTGCTATCAACTTGGGTCCCCAGGTCCCTAATTACTTCTTCTGTACTTAATGGATTACCACCTATGTGGTAATTTGTGGCACTTTGTTTTTGCCAAAGGGATGACTATACACTTTTGGCATTTAGCTTGAGGCCATGGCTCTGGCACCAGTTGTCTGTTTCTATGAGGCCCTTTTGGAGGATGCTTGTATCGGCTGGAGAGTCGATTATGGTGCCCAGTTTGCAGTCATCTGTGAACTTGGTCAGCCACAGTCCTTCCGTGTTGGCCTGTACCTCTGAGAAATATATACCGAACAAGAGAGGTCCCAGGACTGAGCCTTGTGGGACACCACTTGTAACTGGTTTGGAGTCTGACATGGCTCCAGCAATTCTAACCATGTGGGTTCTGTCCTTGAGCCAGTTTGCAATCCATCTAGTGACATAGGGGTTTATATTTAAGCTGGTGAGCTTATCTATAATTCCTGAGTGGGGTATTGTATCGAAGGCTTTTGCGAGGTCCAGGTAGGCTGTGTGTACCACCTTCCCCTTGTCAATGGCTTTGGTGACTGTTTCAAAGAAATCAACCCGGTTTAAGAGGCAGGATCTGCCCTTAAAGCCGAACTGGGTAGGATCCAGTGTCTGTAGATCCCCAATATATTTATTTATGAGGTCCATGATGATCCTTTCCATAGCTTTGCAGTCCAAGCTAGTCAGGCTTATGGGGCGATAGTTTCCAGGATCCATTGAGGCACCACCTTTATGGAGAGGGACCACTGTTGCTGTACGCCACTCTTTGGGCACATATCCTGTAGTAAGGCTGAGATTGAACAGTAGTTTTATGTTTGGGTTTAGCTCTTCTTGGAGTTCATGTAGGACGCAGCCCGGGACACCGTCTGGTCCCATTGATGCTGTGTTTTTAGCTTTGGAGAGGGCGGCTCTTACCTGAGCATCTGAGATGTCAGGGGGGCAGCACTCTGCTGGGATAGATATTTGCCCTTTTGGTGGGGGGAGTTTGCGCTGAACCTGTCAGCTAGGATGTTGGCAATGTCTGTGGGTTCGGTATATTTTTTGTCATTTTGGACTAATTCTGAGCATATCTGGGAATTACCACCCAGGTTCCTAACATAACTAAAGAAAGCCTTGTGATTATCCTTAGTGTCCTGTGCAATTTCTCTCTCGAAGCTGGCCTTAGACAATTTTATGAGTGCCCGTAGTTTTTTGCTAATACTGATCAGTGATGCCTTCCCTTTTTGGGATTTTGCTCTATCATTTAGTAGCTTCCTCCTTCTATTGTATAGTTTGTTTATGGCTGGGGTCCACCAGACAGGACGTCTGCCTTTGGAGGATTGGGTCTTGGTTTTATTTGGGATCGCATGATCCATGCATTCCTGAAGCCATTCATAGAATGCGTTTATAAAGGATTCTGCGGTCTGGGCCGTATTTTCCACAGGCCCGGGGGCTTTGAAGGATTCCACCTTGGTTTTGAGGAGTGTGAAATTTGCTTTAGAGAAGTTTTTCACTGTGGTTTTCTGGGCAGGGGGTGGGGTCGGGATGTGAATATCCAGTGAGATTAGTTTATGGTCTGATCTTACCAGTGAGGGATACACTTCTGGTCTGGAGCATAGAGTCCCCATGTTGGTGATGATCAGGTCCAGTATGTTTTCCCCTCTTGTGGGAGTGGTAACAAGTTGTTCCATAGCATTTGAGTTTATAAATTCTGGAGTCAACATTGTCACAGCCTGGAAACACTGATTCCTATCATACCTTGCCTGCAACTAGAGTTCCTATGGCGGGTAGAGGCCTGCCTCCCAAACAAGGGACTGCCATTCACTCCACCCCCTGCCACCCAAACCCTAACTACAGACGCATCAGACTATGCTTGGGGGGGCTCATCTGGCAGGGAAGTGCATTCAGGGCAAATGGAACCCAAATCAAATGCACCTTCATATCAATCAAAAAGAGATGCTAGCTGTACAGAATGCACTGACAGCCTTCAAGGACTACCTTCATCCAGGACAATTAATGATAAAGACAGACAACACCACAGTTATGTGGTACATAATCAAGCAGGGGGGTACACACTCCTATCCCCTTTGCAGAGTAGCCATGGCTTTGTGGGCCACAGCCTTGACCTATCAAATTCAACTACAAACTCAATACCTGCCAGGAAAGCTGAATACTCAGGGAGACGGAGTAGCAGAAATCTCATGGACCCACATGAATGGAAACTGGAACCACGGATTTCAACATGTTGACACGCAAATGGGCAGGTCCAGGCATAGATCTTTTTGCCTCACCCCAGAACTATCAGTTGGACAAGTTTTGCACAAGAACTCATCACAACAAAGCCTGGAAAGTGGATGCTCTATCATTCAGCTGGAGAAACCTATCAGTCTATGCCTTTCCCCCTCTGCCTCAGCTCTCCAAAGTTCTACTAAAAGTCAAATAGGACAAACCAAAAATGATTTTGATTGCTCCAGACTGGTCTCGCCAACACTGCTACCCACTCCTGTGCAATGCGTCACACCTGCCACCATGGCACCTGCCTCAGACACCTTACTTACTGTCTCAGCAGAACAACTAAATTCTGCACACTCAACTCCAAATTTTGAATCTTGCAGGGTGGCTAATCACCTAAATTCACCCTTGGCATCCCTCAGCAAACCTGTGATGGATGTTGTTTTGGAGGCAAGAAGGCCTAGTACTAGAAAATCTTATGCTGACAAGTGGAAACGATTCTGTGCTTGGAATCAATCACAAGGGATAAGCACAACAGTGCCCAATATTCATCAGGTTTTACAATATTTAACTGAGATGCTACACAAGGGCTTGTCCTTCTCTTCCATAAAAATCCATGCCTCAGCCATTTCAGCTCATTACAACACAGAACCTCCCCCTCTTCTCTCATCCTCTGCTAAAGCAGTTTCTCAGAGGGGCCAAAAACTTAAGACCACCCATGAGAGCTCCAACCCCTGCCTGGGACCTCAATTTTGTATTGGTAAAACTCATTCTCCCTCCTTTCGAGCCAGCTGCTACTGCAGACTTAAAATTTCTCTCCTGGAAAACAGCTTTCCTTTTAGCAGTCACTTCAGCTAGAAAGATTTCCGAATTATAGGCTCTTATGGCAGTGGAGCCTTTCATCGTTTTTCATGCGGACAGGGTGTCTCTTAGGACCAATCCATCCTTCATGCCTAAGGTGGTATCTAGTGTGGCTCTTAATCAAACCATTCATTTGCCAACTTTCTTTCCCAATCCACAGAATAAGGGGGAATGGATTCTGCATTCATTGGATGTGCACAGACAACTTAGATTTTACTTAAACAGGACAAAATCTCAAAGAAAATCTGAAAAACTACTGGTGGCATTTGCTGCAGGGGCAGAGGGAAAGGCTATTTCAAAGCAGACTATTTCCAAATGGATAAGCCTTTGTATTCGTTTCTGCTATATGCACCATGGTAAAACTATCCCCCGGGGGATCAGATCTCATTCCACCAGGGCGGCATCTACTTCTACATCCTTTCTCAGAGGTGTTCCTACCACAGACATTCTAGAAGCTGCTACCTGGAGCTCAGCTCGTATGTTCACCAAACATTACCATTTACCATTATTCTCTAAATCCAGAGCTGGCTTTGCCTCTGCTGTCCTGCAGGGCCTCATAGCTGGTCCTAATGCTGTATAAATCCATCCTCTCAACCATAGCTTTGGGAATCTACCCAAATGTAATGACTGCAACAGTGAAACATGAAAAACATGGTACAGTTGTGTACACTTACCATAAATGTAGATATTCAAGTGTATTCAGTGTTGCAGTCCTGGTTACCCTCCCTCCATCCCCCTGTTTTTTCTCTTACTATACCTCTTCTTTCCTTTACTATGCTTAAAAGCCTTTTTGGTGTATTTGCTTTTGTTTGGAGGTATATTTTTATGTTTTTAATTACTTTAATATTTGGCTCCCCATTTGGGGGGCACCTGACATCTGGGGCAAGAAAAACTGATGTAATGGCATCGGCTGCATGTTTTATACCCCTGACGTCATGGAAGAAGGGACAGCAACTGATGCAGGACCCAAGACTTTGTTAATCAGGCCAACTGAGGGCAACCTGCCAGCAGATTACCCAAATGTAATGACTGCAACAGTGAATACACTCAGACATCTACATTTATGGTAAGTGTACACAACTGTACTTTTTTCTCCCTCTTAGCTTCAAAACATCCACAAGAATAACATCTATTCATGGAGACTTTCCAACCTTGGCATAATTAATTCTTCCAAACCTTTCCATCTGTACCTGTTCTTGATCTCAATATTTCTCTACTTTATACACACTTTCAGAAAATTTCAAAAATATTTCTAGTTCCTCTACAGGATCGCTTTTTATCTTCCTTATTATAGGCTTCCTAAGCTTGGTGACAACCCTTTCTACTTTCTGCTGCCTGAATCATATTATCAAAAAAAAAAGTTGCTTAACAGCAAAGTTTCTAAATGCATGCATATTATCAAGGTAATCCTTTATTTTCGGCTTAGCATTCTGCAATTGCTCCTCTTCTTGTTCTGTGAGATTCCCCTATTCTGCAATATTTTAACATTTGTCAGTCCCTCTAAATAATTCTTGTTACTTCGTTACCATATTAATCTTTCTTTTATTTCCACCCTATTTTTAAACTCCACTTTAATTTTATCCCAAACCCTAGCTGTTTCTATCTTCTCTAATAACTCTCAAAAAAATGCTGCTCTCCATTCCTTATACTCCCCTCTTTTCAATAGGTAGGTGGGTGGGAAAGCACCAGTGTCTCATTTTTATTTCCTTAGCCTGCATTTTTATTTTAGTTATTATAGGCATGTGATCTGATATAGTTATTGGATATGCATCAAAACTTTCAATTAAACCCACATGCCCCTGTGAAATGTAGTTCTGTCTAGTCTAGCCCAGGTTTGTTATATTGGGGAATATGTAAATTCACTCTGAACTCTTACTACTAAATTCACATTTTCCTCGCCAAACATTTTCATAGGTTCATAGGTAGGTACTAGGCTATCGGTCCTAGGGCCTATACAAGCCTAGCCATAACAATTCCCTGGCTATTGCTTCCCACAAATATTTACTTTCCTGGACCCCTGTCTAGCAGGGCTACTGATGTGATCCTCAGGGTGAATTTCGTATCTCCCATCCAATCGTCAAGGTTCCTCTTGAAGAGGGCCATTGAGGCGCTCTCTGCCTGACATGTATCGGCAGCCTATTCCAGAGTATGGGGAGTCTCTGGGTCAGGAACCTATCTTTCCAGCATGTTCTATTCATCATGATGACAAGGTTAAGATCCCTGGAGTGTGTGGCTCAGAGGGATTGGGATTTCTTTAAGTGTAGCATGTCCAGCAACTCTGGGTTTGACATGTCCTTGTATGTTAGGCAGAGCTTGCCTCTGAGTAGGCGATATGCGACAGAGTATAGCTGGAGTTTCTTTAGATGGTCAGCATAAGGCCTGTGATTCTTTTTGTGAGGTATTTCTGCGGCCTTTCTAGTTTTTGCATATGTCTTGTGAAGTACATACCAAACGGGGCATTATATTCTATAATGGGTCTAATGAGGGATGAGTAGAGAGGGACAATGGCATCCTTTTTTCTGGATGAAAAGCCCTTAGTGATGAGGTGTGCCACATAGAAGGATTTTCTAACTGTTGTGGCTATGTGGTTATCAAAGGAGGGACCACTGAATACCTGTGTCCCTAGGTCTCTTATCACACTTTCGGTGTTTAGTGTACTGCCACCTATGTGGTAGTTCACAGGTACATGTTTTTTCCCAAAGGGGACAACTATACATTTTTTGGCATTTAGCTTGAACCCATGGCTCTGGCACCAGGCATCTGTTTCAGGAAGGCCCTTTTGTAGTATATCCACATCATTTGGGGATTCAATAATGGCTCCCAGCTTGCAGTCATCTGTGAACTTTGTAAGCCAGAGTCCCTTAGTGTTGGCCTGTACTTCAGAGAAGTAGATGCCAAACAAGAGTGGTCACAGGACAGAACCCTGTAGTACACCACTTGTCTGGAGCTGGATTTGGAGTCGGCTACTTTTACAGTGAGTGTTCCGTCAGTAAGCCAGTTTTCAACCCATCGAGTGATGTAGGGGATTAATGCCCAGCTTCGTAAGTTTATCTATGATTCCAGAGTGGGGGATAGTGTTGAAAGCCTTGGCGAGGTCCAAGTAGGCTGTGTGAACCACCTTACCCTCGTCCACAGCTCTGCAGAATGATTTGAAGAAGTCGATCAGGTTCAGGAGGCAAGATCGGCCCTTCACAAACCCAAACTGGGTGGGGTCCAGTGTTTGAAAGTTGCCAATGTCTTTGTTTATAAGTTCCATGGACTTGTAGATCAGGCTCGTTAGACTGATGGGACAGTAGTTCCCTGGATCCAAAGTGGATCCCCCCCCCCCTTGTAGAATGGGATGACTGTAGCTGTGCGCCACTCTGTGGGCATGAAGCCTGAGGTGAGGCTATGAGTAAACATGACACATAGGTGAGGTGCCAGTTCATTTTGTAGTTCATGCAGTACACAGCCTGGGATGTTGTCTGGTCCCACGGATGCTGTATTCTTGGCTTTGGAGAGTGTGTTTTACCTGAATAGTGATTACCGAAATCTGGCCTTCTTTTGGTATTGAGATGGGCCCTTTAGGGGATGAGAGGGGGTGAAGTTGGCATTGAATCTATCTGCCAGGATATTGGCAATGTCCTTGGGATCAGTATATTTAGTGCCATTCTGCTGTAGCTCAGAGCAAATCTGAATATTGCCATTTAGATTCTTGACATAGCTATAGAATGCCTTGTGGTTGTCTTTGAAATCTTTGGCAAGTTTGTTTTCGTAACTAGCTTTTATAAGGGATCTCAGTTTTCTACTGAGGCTGTTGAGAGAGCATTTTGAATCCTGGGTTCTTCCTCTTTTCTGCAACAGTTTCTTCCTTCTGTTGTACAGCTTGTTTATGGGTGGGGACCACCATATTGGCTTCCTTTTTTGAGGACAGCATCTTGGTTCTATTTGGGATGGCTCTGTCCATGCACGATTAAATGTGCTCGTACAGCACCTTAGTGTAGGATACTATTTTAACAGTTGAACTTCCAGTTCCCATCTGCATGGGTGTCATGAAGTTTGTTACTTCTGACTTGAGAAGCATGAAGTTGGCTTTGGAGAAGTATTTTACGGAGGTTTCCTTAATGGGGGGTGGGGGTGTGATGTGGATGTCAAGGGTGATTTGCTTATGCTCTGATCTGACCAGCGAGGGGGTGACCACTGGTGTGGAGCATCCATCTCCCATGTTGGTAATGATCAGGTCTAGAATATTGGTACCCCTGGTGGGACTATGAATTAGTTGCTATAGGGTATTGAAATTTATGAATTTATTTATTTTATTTGCAGTTGTTTAACCAGGATAGTCCATTGGGCCAATAAGAACCTGTTTTCAATGGAGTCCTGGGGAGAAAAGCTCCAACAAAAAGATAATAAGCAGTTTACAAATTAAATCTTTTGTGGTTATAAGACAAAATGAAAATTACAACAACAACACACAGGTAAACAGCAGTTTATAAATTAAGTCTTTTGTGGTTATAAGACAAAAACGAAAATTACGGCAGTTACAATAAAGTAAATAGGTTACATTTAGCATAAAACAAACAAGACATTTCTTTAGTAAATATAAAGTTTTGTGAAATGGAAAAGTACAATTTTAGAATTATAAGAAGTTATTTACAACTGGCTTAGTACTTGCTAGGTGTATGTATGAAGTTGGTGGAATTCCAAGAACCGTTGAGCAAAGGTGTTGGTACAGGAGTAGTTTTCCCAGTTAATGGCAGGATAGTTGAAATCACCCAGTATTAGGGTGTTTGGTTGTATCTTAATATTTTCCAGTATGTTTAGAAAGGTGTAGTGAGAATATTGGTGCATGGTGGGGGTTCTTTAGGAAGCTACAATTTGTTTTGCAGTCTTACCTAGTGTTGGTTGCACCTGGAGAATTTCAGATGCATTGTGTTGGGCAACCAGCTTGGAGGTGTGAATATCCTTGGTGAATATGGACACTCCTCCACCTTTATTGTTTTGGACCTGGCTGGTTGCCGAAAAGTGTGGTATGAGTTGTAGCCTGGTATTGCTCTCTGGAGCTTTGGACCAGGTCTGAGTTACTGCACAGATATCGATGTTCTCCATTTTTAGGAGAGCCTCGATTGAGTGCATCTTGAGGTTTAGACTTCTAGCATTGAGTAGCATTACCTTCAGATTTTGCATGCTTGTACCTGTTACGGTGGTAGTTTTGTCCTTTGAACCTTGCCTAAAAAAGGCACTATAGGGGTGGCAAGAGCCTTAGCCAGTAACCTGAATCCCAAGGGCAACCGGTGCAAATCATCTCTTGCAAAGCATCATGGTTTGTCAATCATGTCGTCCCAGGCAGACAGATACTGGATCCCCTTTGAATGACACCAGAAGCTTTGCCAATTACTGAAGTCAATCATTTTGTCCTTATACTGTGGTATTATTCTGGGTGATGGCAGGATGCTACTCAGGGCTAGGGTCATACCTGCCTGGACTACATGATCCGAGAGCTCTTCCATGTCTCTTTTCATGTAGTCTAGGGAGGTACGTCTCAAGTCATTCACTCCAACATGGACAATGACAAGTCACTCCACAACAGGTACAAATATGACTCTGAGTGCATGCGTTATATGGCGGATCCTGGCAACAGGCAACTAACTGTAATTTTCTCCTTGTTCAGCCTGGTGAGTGGGACATTAGTGTGCTTGACTATAGAGTTACCTATGGCTAAAGTGTTGGGTACGTTGTCTTGCCTTAGGGGCTGCTGTTGGGTGGCACATTGGTGTTGTGAGCTTTGTGATGCTTTGGTTGTGTTTGGGAGTGGTGTTTGTGTTTCAGCTTCGGAGGTCCTTGTTGCTTGGGCAGGTTAATGTTAAGAGCCTCCGCATATGTGGGTTTTGTGTAGCTATGTGTGGGTTTTAGTGGTGTGGGTTTTGAAGGACTATGTGTTGTTTGAGGTGTTGTGTGGGTGCTAACCTTCTCCTCTTGACTGTCTAGCACAATCTTGGCTGGAGAGAACTTTGCTTCCAGTTTGGCTATGTAAGTCCATCTCTCGCAGATTGTAGTGTTTAGTGGTAGGAGGAGAGGGTTGTCTGTGTACATGAGGCAATTACTGCATTGCCCCAGTATGCCCAGATTCACCAGGTGGACAGGAGAAATCACCGGAAGCTGACCCTTGGATATGCCTGGTTAGGTGCTTTATTTGTGTAGTACAAGAGCCGTTCTCCCTTACTTTTTGGCAAGGTACTTGCAGTTGTAGGCTGTCTAGTGCTTATGATTATTTTCTCCTTATTTCCAAGGAGATGTGTGTGTTTGTAACAAATTAGGGCTTCCTAGTGCTTTTTAGTGAGTTCTAGAGCAAGTGCTAGTCACAGGTATACAGATTTTAGTGCTACTGCCGATAAACTAACTAGTTCTAAGGGAAAATTCGAAGAGCAGACTTTCTGGCACTGGGAATAGTTTAACCTTAGCCCCACAGTGCACAAATTTATGCCAGAAAGTTGAAAGTGATAGAAATCAGCCCAAACTGGCCAATAAAATTGCAATTTTAGAGATGGAAACCACTCCTCTAGTGTTAGACAGGCCAGTACAATGCTTTCACTCTCACTGGTAAGCAGTAGGACCTCCCTCTACCACAGCAAGGTCTGGATAGCTCTGAACACTGAAACTAAAGTCCTGAAACCAGCAAAGCCTGGAAAATGGACTATTCTAGTTAGAAAAGGTGGGAAATTAGCAAACAAGATAGACGTTTTTGGGTTAAATCAGGCTACACAATGCAGTTATGCAGTAAATAAGCACAGAAAGGCTAATACACTTGAGTGTATAGCTCAGAACAGTAAAATCAATGAAAACTTTGCAAAATTAGAAATGTGAAAATTTAAATTTTTTAAATAAAGCAAGGCAAGTGCACAACTGGAAAATGACTTACAGGCAGAAATACAGTGAAATAAGTAGGTAGTCTACTTTTTTAATCTTTCTCAGAAGTGGAGGTAATAAAAATGACCAAAACAGCAAAAATTAGAAAATTCAGCAAAAGGTACTTGCAGTTAAGCACAAAGTCTTTCTCTCTCGTTTCTGGTGCTGAAGTAGTCTGCCGGATGTTTAAACAGGATCTGCTGATCTAAAACAATCTCAAATACATCATAAATTTCTTCAAAGATTTACCCTCACTTGTTATATTTTCCCTTCTGAGCCTCCCAGACACATCTTTACTGCTGCAAATCAGATTCCAGTCCCCAACTATAAATAATATTGCCTGCTGAAAACTGATTATTTCTCCAAGAACTTTCTTAAGCTCCATTATAGCAGTTTCAGGCGGAAGATAGATACATGCCGGTGTAATCCTCCTAACTTGCCAGTAGCCACTTAGTACTATAAATCCATCATCTTTTTTCCTCTTCTATCACTATTGGAGCTCCTCATCCAATTAATATAAATAATACTCCTTTCCTTTGTCCCAACTGTTCCACTGAATAATCATCCTCAAAACCTTTCTTTATCAGTTTCACATGCTCAGTTATTTCCAAATGTCTCCTGTAACATAACTGCATAACTATTTGCACTCTACATTTTATAATATAGTTTACTACTCTTTCAGTGTGTGTGTGTGTGTGTGTGTGTGTGTGTGTGTGTGTGTGTGTGTGGATATATATATATATATATATATGTATACACTGTATATATAAAATATCTGTAAGACCATTAACATTTAAAGATAATATAGAAAGCATCATTATGTTAAAAACATATTATTCCCACCTTTTATTTGTAACAGCTTTTGTGTCTCACATGCACACTAATGTTTGGATGGTTGATCTTTTATACAGCTGTTTTTTGTCATATTCAATTCAGCCTTTGTCAAATCTTACATTTTTTTTTGTTTTATTAAAAGCCCTCAAACAAAACAAGTACACCCCCAATACACCCTAAACCTACTAATTTAATACTAACACACAAAACTATGTATATCTTCAAATATTGAAGTTATACCCTCCTAATAGGACTGATTGTCTCAAAATGACAGCCACACTTACAGACTTGGGTTAATCTTAAAGGAAGGGTATCCATGCTAAGATACACAGTACAGACTGTGCTTCTACCAAGGACTGCCTGGTTTTGTCTTATCTTTATTGCTCTTCCAGAATGATAAAATACATGAATGCTTTTAGCAACATTATCCACTAGCCATTAAAAGAAAGAAGTTTTAATTGCTCTTTATCAGTATGTCTGCATGGAGACATGAGAACCAAATAGAGTTGCTTCTACAAGTATGTATGTATGTATTTATTTGCTTTATTATATTCATTGTTCTTTTTTATTAATTTGCTTTATCATAAAATCTATTACTAGATAAAGACAAGGGCCTTATGCCACTCATTCCCCTATGCAAAAATGAGAAAAAGCACATCATTTTTTTCTTGTCATACCCTTTTGAGAAGACTTTTCTGCTTTTTTTTTTGCATTTCAGTGCCTGCAGTACCTACATTTCTAAAAACTGAAGGAAAAAAGAGAAAAGAAGGAAAACAATGGGGCACCTGTTTACTTTAATATCCCCATTACACTTGAAAATAATTGAGAAAACTTTATTTTATAGCATGCAGATATCATACACTATAAAATATGACTATAAGAACAAACTTTTGTTTTATTTACAGTTAACTCACTTTCTCCTATTCCCGTCTTCTAAGTGTTCCTCCAAACATTATTGACATGAAGTAAGGCATATGCTTTCATAAGATCATAGAAGGTTACTAGGCTAATGGCCTCAGGGGCCTTACAAGCCTAGCCAAGTTCAAACCATGTTCCCAAGAGTGTCTGGTTCAAGCAGACACTAAAATCAGCACCTATTGCCTTGCCCAAGAGGGACACAGGTGGAACTCCCTGGGTGAATTTCTGGTTACCCTTCCAATTGTCCACATTTTGCTTAAATAGGGCCAAGGAGGGGCTCTGCTTAACATGAATAGGAAGCTTGTTCCAAAGGTGGGACAACCTCTGAGACAAATCTGTCTCTCCAGCAAGTTCTGTTGATGTCACATACTAGGTTAAGGTCCTTTGAGTGAGTGACCCATGTGCCATTTTGACTGTGCAACATTTCCATTAAAGATGAGTCAGAGATTTCCCTATATGCAAGGCACGTGTCACCTTTGAGCAGTCTGTATGGTACAGAATAAAGTGACAATGATTTTAGTTGGTCCGCATAATACAGATCTTAAAGACCCTGAACTTTGTTTGTATGCAACCTTTGTGGTCTCTCCAATTGCTGCAGGTGATTACAAAGGAATATACCAAAGGGAGTGTTGTACTCTAATACTGGCCTGAGGGATGAGTACCTCTTTTTCTGTAGACAAAGCCATTACTTATGAGAGGAGTAGTATAAAATTCACTGTGGAGACAAGGTGATCGAAGTTAAGATTGCTATCAACCTGTGTGCCCAGATCTCTCACCACTGACTGTGTGCTTAGGGTATTGCTATTGATGTGTTAGTTTGCAGGAACATCACCCTTGCTGAAGGGAATGATAAGCTTAATGCAAAAAATGCATTAAGACCATGACTTTGGCACCAGTCATTAACCTGCGTAAGACCTTCTTGCAGGATGTTGACATCGCTAGGGGTTTCAATGATCACTCCCAGTTTGCAATCATCAGCAAACTTTGTTAGCCACAGTCCTTTAATTTTAGCCTGTACTTAGGAGATGTAGATTCTGAACAGTAGGGGTCCCAGAAGTGATCCCTGTGGAAAACCACTGGTTACAGGTCTGCTGTAGAAGGCAGAGTCCCCTAATTTTATTGTATGAGTGCTATCAATGAGCCAGTTTGCAACCCACCTGACAATACATGGATTTATACCCAGCTGGGTGAGTTTATCAATGATGTCTGAGTGGGGGATTATATCAAGGGCCTTGGCTAAGTCTAGGTTGGCCGTATGCACAAATTTACTCTTATGTAGGGTTTTAGTGACTCTCTCAAAGAAGTCCACCAAGTTTAACAGGCATGATCTCCCCTTGACAAAGCCAAACTGAGTCAGATTGAGCATTTGGAGATTTCCTATATTTTTGTTAATAAGGTCCATGATTCATTGCATGACCTTCCAGATAAGGCTGGTCAGGCTACTAGGCCTATAGTTCTTGGGGTCTGTGGACGCACCCCCTTTCTGCAAAGGGATGACAGTAGCTGTTTTTTATTCTGCTGGGACAAAGCCAGTACTTAGGCTGTGATTGAAAACCATGCCGAATGGCAATGCTAATTCCTGTTTTAACCCATGTAGAACACAGCTTGGGATGTTGTCTGGTCCCAGACAGACTGTGTTTTGGCCTTTGACATTTAAGACCTGTTCCTCAGAGAAACTAGGTGGGGGACAGGTGTTAGAGATGCTTTGAGGTATATGTAGAGGGGAATGAACCTGTCAGCCAGCAGGTTTGCTATATCCACAGGTTCTGTATATGTAGTACCATTAACTACTAGTTCAGTGCAAATCTGGGCCTTACCTTTGAGGTTGCAGATGTAACTAAAGAACACCTTGTGGTTATCCTTAGGGAAGATAATTTGAATTCATAGTTAGCTTTGGAGGACTTCACCAAGAGTCTTATTTGCTTGTTTAAGTTGAGGAGGGAGTGTTTCCAGTTTTGAGACCATTCCTTCCTACTCTTAGACAGCAACTTATTTCTCTTATTGTATAGCCTATTAATGGTAGTTCTCCACCAGTCAGATTTGTTTTTCCATGAAGATCTTGCTTTGGATCTATCAGGTATGGCAGAGTCAATACAATTGTACAGGAGCTTGTATAAAGCATTGGTGTATAACTCAGCATAGGTGGCTGTTCCATCAGTTGGGGGGAGGGGTTCTGAAGCCATTTATGGTGTCACGTAAGAGGTTGCAATCAGTCTTGGAGAGGTTTTATAGTCTAGCTATTGCTAAGGGGGTGGGTCTTCTGTTATAGTTACCTCTTGGTCAGATCTCACCAGGGATGGCCACACACTGAGGGTAGTGCAGCGGTCCCCCATGTTGGTGAGCACCAGGTCCAAGATATTTGAGCCCCTTGTGGGTATGTCAACCAGGGATGGCCACACACTGGGGGTAGTGCAGTGGTCCCCCATGTTGGTGAGCACCAGGTCCAAGATGTTTGAGCTCTTTGTGGGTGTGTCAACCAGCTGGAACAGGGCACTGGTCCAGAAACCTTTGGGCAAGTCAGTTAGAACATTTATAATGTACCCAGTCAATGGATAGATAATTAAAGTCACAACAAAACAGGGAGCTTGGTTGTATTTTGACTGAATCAAGTAGATCCATGCAAGCTTAGTGGATGTCCCGATTCATGGAGGGGGTCCTATAGGTGGCAAGGACCTGAAGAGGGGTCTTACCTACAGTCAATTGCAACTGAAGTAATTCAAGGGAATAGTTCTATTTAAATTAATCTAGAGGTGTATTTATGTTTAGTGAATATTGATACACCATCTCCTTTAGTTCTTATGCCTTCAGTTTGTGTAAATGTGAGGAAGGAACTGTAACCTGGTGTAGCTGAGGTGCTCTTGTCACCCTTAACCCAGGTCTCAGTGACTACTCAAATGTTAGCATCTTTTAAGGTGAGGACTACTTCCAATGAGTGTTGTTTCTGGTTTAGACTCCTAGTGCTTAGCAGCATAACCTTGAAGTTGTTTTTAGAGGGTATTTTTTATGTCAGGAAATTTTATTCTTGTGGCATTGTGCAAAAAAAAAGTCACTCTGGGGGTCAAAAGCCTTAGCCAGCAACTGAAATCCCAGGGTGACAGATGAAGACCATCTCTGGCATAGCATCAAAGTCTGTCAACCATGTCATCCCAAGCTGACAGATACTTGATCCCCTTTGAATGACACCAGAAACTAAGCCAGTTTTTGAAGCCAATCATTTTTGTTTGTATTGTGGTATCATTCTTGGCAAAGGTAAAATGCTGCTTAAGGCAAGGGACATACCTGCCTAAGACACATAGAGACCTCAGTCATGTCTCTTTTCATATAATCCAGTGATGTATGTCTCAAGTCGTTACACCAATATGGACTATGATGGAGTCATAACAGTGCCTGTTGTTGAGAAACTTGAGTGCGTGTGTGATGTGGCAGATCCTGGCACCTGACAGACAGCTGACTGTGACTTTTTCCTTATCCAACTTGGTGAGAGGCACATCCGTGTGTCTCATTATCCTATGACTAAGATGTTTGTTTTTGTGTTAGGCCTTAGGGGCTTGACAGGTGATACATTGGTGTGTAATATATTATGTGTACTATGTTTTACAGAGGATCTGTTATGTTAATCATGCTTGTGTTTGCATCTGGGAGGTCTCTGATGTTTAGGTGTGTTGTTGGTCTGGTAGGTGCAGGAGGTGAGGTGTGCATGCTGACAACCTGCTTAGTATCAGATGAATTGACTGGTGAGTGAGAGCCTGGATTCTAGTTTCTTGATATTGTTGCATGTCGCACATAATGAATTTGTGTGGACTAGAAGAATTGGGTTGTCAGTGTACATGAAGCAATTGCTACATTGCCTCAGGATGTCCATGTCAACCAGGCTTTCTGGAGAAACTATGGGAAATTGTCTATCCATAATGCTAGGCAAGTTGATATTGTCCGAAAACAGAGAGAGGATGGGAAGGACCAGGTAAAGTAGAGGACAGGAGAAGTGAACAAAAAATGCGAAGGGTAGTAGGTAAGATCTGTGATGGTACCTCAGGAGCTTCGCTGAATGTAGCATCTGTCAATGAGAGACAATTGTGAGAACTCACAGATGGAGCACCAGCAGAGTACTAAGGGAAACTTTGCAGGCAGAAGTGTTAGTGTTTATAACCAGCAATGGTGCCCAGTGCTTCTCAGCAGTGTGCAATATGCAAACAAGTGCAAACCTGTGCAAACACGGTGCTTATGGAGCAAATGATTTAAACAAATTAATGGATAAAAAATCTTAAAACAGTCCTGGTCCAGCAACATTCAATCAGATGAGTTCTAACTGGACACTTCTGCCACTAGGGTGCAGGGGACCTTCTCCAACAAAAGATGGCCTAGTTTAGTGCTCATGTTATACAAACAGAACTAGATTCAACTTGTCTGAATCTAGTCTATGCTACAGCAAACTGCAGCCATTTCAGAAAAAAAACTGTTAAAATAACAGTAATATGGTAAAAATGCAGTTCAAAAGTACAATATATGCAGTGAAAAATTCTACTTAAGTTTTGCAGAGATCAGCAGATGCCTTGGATTGATCAGATAAATACAGCAGAGCAGTAGCTGGTTGCCAAACTCTGTAGAGCTCTGCTAAAACAAGCATAAACCTGTTCAAACACAGTGCTTATTTAGCAAATGAGAGAAAACTGATGTAAACAAATTAAATGAAAAAGCTCAACACTGAGCTTTGTTCCAGCAACCTTCAATCAGATGAGTTCTAGGTGCACACTCCAGCCACTATAGAGCAGGGGAACCCTCTCCAACAAAAGATGGCCATGTTTAGTGCTCAAGTTATACAAACAGAACTAGATTTAGCAGGACTGAATCTTGTTTATGCTACATTGTAGTGCAACAATTTTATAAAGAAAAAAAAAACGAATAAGCAGTGATATGGTAAAAATGCAGTTCAAAAGTGCAATATACAGTGGAAAATTCTATTTAAGTTTTTCAGAGATCAGCAGATACCTTGGATGGATCAGATAAATACAGCAGAACAGTAGCCGGTCACAAAACTCTGTGGAGCTTTGCTAAAACAAGCCCAAACCCATGCAAACATGGGGCTTATGTAGCAAATGAGAGCAAACTGATTTAAACAAATTAACCAATAAAAAAGCTCACAACTCATCTGACTGAATGCTGATGGAAAATGGCTCAGTTTTAACTGCACACTCCTGCCTTTAGGGTGCAGGGGAACCCTCTCCAACAAAAGATGTCTTGTTTTAGTGCTCCAGTTATAGAAACAGAACTAGATTCAGCATGTCTGAATCTTGTCTATGCTAGAGCAAACAAAGTGCAACAGTTTCAGAAAAAAATTCCCAGTTCAAATAAGCAGGCACAGTAAGCCTTCAACCAGCAACTCCCAGCTCAGAAGATCAGAGACTACCCTCTCCTCCCACAACAGTGCAGACCACAAACCTTCTTAAGGTAAAATAACTTGCCTGAAGCCAAAGTGCTTAAACGAGAACAAAGACACTTTAGAATAAGAGACACACTAAGTCTTCAACCAGCAATTCCCAACTTAGAAGGATGTAAGTTAACTCTTCTGCCACAAGAGTGTACACTACAAACCTTCTTAATGTAAAACAACTAGACTGAATCCCAAGTGCTTAAATCAAAACTAAGAAGTTTAGAATAACAGTTACAGTTTAGTTAGGCTACTAACAAGCAGTGATAAATGCAGTAGAATAAATGCAATTGAACACTTTTAAGAACAAGTAGCAAAAGCAAAATAAAGTAATAAAGCAGGTACAAACACAAATACAGCAAAAGCAGCTGAATAAAATGCATGTATTATTACATTAAGTGGGAAGGGAGGAAAAGAAGATAATTCAAGGTTAAGAAACTAAGGGGGTGGGCCTTCCCAAATGATCTCTTTGTACTGAATAGAATGAGCTAAAGAGAAGGGATTGGGAGGAGTGTCCATAATCAGATTTATAGTAGGGGTGGGTAACTCAATCAAAAATTTTACAGTCCTCTACAAGTTTAACAAAGACAAAATGTCCAATATTTCCAGGTTTTCATGTTCTGTCAAGTTTCACAAATATAATTCTTTGTAACCACACATTTATTTGCCAATTTCCAAGTTGCTGGTTTTATTCTTGTTTATCTCCATTTCTCAAATCCGGTCTCTGCTTCAATTCCAGTGCACAATCAGTTCTTCTTGTCAACTCTTGTGCTTTCTTCTGTCTCTCAAGCATTTTCCATTGAAACACTGGAAAAGTGTTCACTGGTACAGTCTCTCTTTGCTCTTTATTACCAGAAGAACAAGAAGTAGAATCTCCTTCTGTTTCACAGCTCACATTTTGCTGGACAAAATTTTGTATTTCCTCCTTAGCATGTTCTGCATCAAACAATGATTTTGTCCCTTCAGGAAAGAATAGTCTGAAGACAGCTGGGTACAGCAGTTTGAGCCTCATGCCTGCTTCTCAATATTCCCTAATTAGTGGAATAAATCTACCCTTCTGCCTGGTGTACAATGAGTGATCATTTTCCAAACACGCTACTGTCTCGCACTTTTAGTAGTTTGTCCTTCTGCCACAGTTTTGTCAGAATCAACTCCTTCTGTTGGTAGAATTGCATCTTTACTATTAAAGGTCTAGGCTGCTTTCTCTTGGCCAAGTTTGGACCATACAGATAATGTGCCATTTCAGTTAATTCCTGCTCTGGAATACCAATCCAGTTGCTTATTTGTGCTTTCATAAAATTAATACAGTCCATTCCTTCTGGGTCTTTGTTTAGTCACTGAATGGCCATTCATTGAACACTAAACATCAAACTGTCTTTTAATGGAAAGGCCATATCATTGTAAAACGTTTCATCAAATGATGATAGTTGGCCAACAATAAGGAAGCACAGTCTACTGCTTACTTACCAATAACTTAGCTATAAGGAAACATGCCTTTTCCCCAGTGTAGTGCGATCTCAGAGTTGGTGTTTATAATTAGCGGAAGGATGGATATGCCGCCACCCCCCACATGAGGAGGATGCTGTGAACACCGGACACTCCTTATGTGGGGGAGTTGCGCTAATTATATATACTAACTCCAAGATCATACTACATAGGTTTCCTTATAGCTAAGTGTTCTCTGTCTCTTAAGATCTTTTTTTTGCTTATGAACAATGACAGTTTTTTCATACTTCTCCACTGAGATGAATATACTGTTATAATCAGCTTTCATCTCTGTCACCATTTCAATTATTTGGTAGAAAAGACAAATAATATACAAAAAAGTAGATAGCTTCAAAAAGGAAAGAGAAGATGATGAAATAAAAGTTTGGTCAGAGGTAAGTTTTGGGGAAGATATGGACTGAAGTGCTGAAGTTGAATCGAGTGAAGGGAAGTAAATATTGTGGGAAGAAATAGCCAGGGAATTGTTATGGCTAGGCTTGTACAGGCCCTAGGGCTGATAGCCTAGTACCAACCTATGTAGTTAAAAAAAGAAAAGTTATGTTAGAAACAGAGTAAAAGCTAGAAAAAATAAATTCCATTCCATAGGCTTGAAAGTAAAAAAAAAAAAGTAAATGAATAAAAAGACAATTTCATACAGATTAAAAAGGAAAGAAACAATTTTAGAATTAAAGTTTAGTAAGAAGAATTGGAGTATAAGAGTGGTGTAATAAATGTGAAGTATGCATAGTTGTATTAGATAATGTTAGAGGTTGTATAGTCTCAGGAGATTTTAACTGTGACTTAAGGAATAAAAATAAAAAGATAGGCTAGATAAGAAAAAAATGAGGGAAATCATGAAGTGTGGAAATTTAGTATTGGGGAATATAAATACAAGTACATAGGAGAGGGAATATTAAGTACAGAAAATTAGACAGAAGAAGTAGTGGAAACAGGATTTTTGGCAAAATGGATAGAAATAGAATAAAAGAGAAAATGTATAAAATTGGAAAAGGGGTTAAAAGAATAAAGGAAGTATAATATATTGTAGTTATGGAAAGATATCAGAGAATTGTATAACAATTGGACAGAATGGTAAATGGCATTTAAAAAGAAATAGAAACAAATATATATATATATAATGGGAGTATGGAATAAGACAAGGAAAAAAGAATATATGGAAATTCAGAATAAGGTATTAGAACGTTGAGAGGAAACAAAGTATATTATAGAAAATAAGAGGTGATATGTAAAAGAAATCATGACAATGTAAGAAATAGTTGCATAAATAAACATTTATAAAACATAAATAAAAATATTTAAGTAAAATACTAAATAAAAAAGTGATATAATGAGAGAAATGAAGAACAATGATGGGAAAGTTGAAAAAAAACAACAAGGAAATATGAATATTGTACTACAGTATGTCAAAGAGATGGTAAAGAAAACAGAAATAAGAAATGAAAATGGATAGAAGGTTAAGCAATTTACAAAAGAAAAAATAAAGGTGTTGATGAGCAGTTTAATGGAATTAGACATGGTGATAAAAAAGTAAATCTTATTTCTGCAGCTGGTTCAGATGGTATATATTATTTAATTTATAAGAATATGGAGCAATGGTAAAAAGTAATCTTGATGTCTTTAATGATGATATTTGTTATACACAAATTTGTAATGAAATTATAAGATTTAATTGGGAGAACAGAGAATGATGAGATGAATAATTAGTGACCAATTGTGTTAAATAATACTGGTTATAAAACAAGAAGATATTACAAATAAGATTAGAGAATAAACTAGATAAGGTATTAGAAGACAATACTTGTGGAGTGAAAAGAAAAAGATGACAGGAACTATTAATGATGTCAGGGGAAATCGTAGATGATTTATTTATTTACATTTGTTTTTGGCCAGAAGCCCATTTTCAGTGGAGGCCTGGGGAGAAAAGCTGCACAGAAGTATAAGCAAAATACAATAATTAAATAGTAAAATAGTATACATACAGTAAGATGGAGAATACACATTATCTAATTAGTCTATACAAAGTAGTATTCAATACAGTTTTCTAGTAGATACAGGTTCAAAAAGAAAAACTCAAGCATTTCAGTGAAGATCACTGTGAGAAAAATAAAATGAGTACTGTGTACATATTAAATAAGTTATGAACAAATGAGATTTCCTTTATATTTTTTTCAGTAGTAATAAACACGGAGGAGAGGGAGAAAATCAGGTAAGGAGAGGATAGTGTATTGAGAGAGTTGTAGATATCTTGTCATTCAGGTTTGGCGCAGGAGCAATGTCAGTTCTTGGATAGATGTTCAAATAGCAGTAGTTTGAAATTGGTAGATTCAGGTGTGTTTTGGAGGGTGGGGTAGAGAGTTCATTAATTTGGCTATTTGATTTCAGAATAGGGCTTTACCATGAGTGTTGTCAGCTTTGTTTACTGTGAGAAAGGCAGGAGTAGAGAACAACAAGTTCCTTGAGGGATGGGCAACTGTCAAGGGAAGATAATATTGTGTGTGAATTTAAGTTGGCAGAGATGGAGAATGTTAGGTAACTCGAGCCAATTTAATTTATGTAGAGCAATACAATGGTGGGTTTGGTGGGGAAGGTTGGCTGCTGAATGGGCTATTTTGTTGTAGGAAGTTTCCAATTTGGTTAAATCTGATTTTAAGTTGGTAAAGAGAGGAAAGCATATAGGAGCATAGAGAGGAGAAAGGTTCTGGATATGGCTAGTTTGGTACTGTCAGTGAGGAATGGCTTGCTTCTGTACAGTGAGCCAAGTTTGATGTGAACTTTCTTAATTGTGATGGCTATGTGTTGGTCAAATCTGAGTTTGTTGTTGACTGTCATGCCAAGGAGTTTTGTATGCTCAACTGGTTGGATGACTGCGTTGTTTGCTGAAAGAATGGTCAGTTAATGTTTGCTACTAGTAAATAGCATTAACTGTGTCTTTTTGTGGTTGAGGATTAGTTGTGATTTACTTAGACATGTTTCTATATCATTAAGAGCTTGTTGGACTACTATTTGGAGGTCTGGTAAGGTATCTGCTGAGCAGATTAAAGTTGAATCATCCGTATACTGAACTACCTTAGCATGTGTTGTGGATGAGGGTAGATCATTGAAAAATTTGGTGAAAAGAAGGGGTCCTACTATGGACTCTTGGGGGACTACGACCAAGACAGGCAGAAGTGGTGAGAGTTTGCATTTCCATCGCGCTGCTTGTTTTCTGTCAGAAAGATAGCTTAGGAACCAGGAGAGGGGAAGTCTTTGCTAGGTTTAGTGAGGCAAGAGTATTAAGGAGTTTCTGATGGGAGACAGTGTTGAATGCTTCTGACATGTCTAGGAAGATTGATGCTACTTGCTGGTTTGAATTTCTCAGTTGGTTGATGGTGTTAGAGAAATTAATCAGGGCTGTGGTGGTGCTGTATTTCAGTCTGAAACCATGGTGGGAGGGAGAGATAACGTTGTGAGATAACAGGTATTGTAGTAATTGAGTTGTTGTGTCTTTCGGCTTTTCCCGATAAGGGGTCGCCACAGCAGAACTCCAGTCCGCTAATGATTGGTAGTTGATTTTTACGTGCCGAGTTACCAGCCCTGATGCACAACCTTCAAAGAAGGTACGCCCATTCACGCATGTCTCCACGCAGAAGACGCTCTAGCTGAGAATCGAACTGGACAGCGTCTTACTGTGAGGCGACAATTGAGTGTGGATACATTTTTCCATAATTCTGACACAGGGGAAAAGGATGGCAATGGGTGTGTAATTGTGTTGATGTTCCTCCTTTATGGAGAGGGGTGATATAGGTAATTTTCCATAATTTTGGGACATATTGTTCTGCTATAGACTTATTTACCAGAATGAAGAGATGGGCAGAGCTTTGGCATCAGCTGAAAGTTTGAGGTACTCATTTGGGAGTTGGTCAGCTGCTAAGGAAGAAGGTTACAATTTTTTCAGCATTGTTCTTATGGTGTTAGTTGGGACATGTTGGGACATGTTGAGGTCAAAAGAGTTATTAGTTTCCACATTAGGTGGAGGAGACTGAGTGAAATTGTTCCCTGCAACTAAGGAGAGGATGGCGTTTATAAAGTAGGTGTTGATTTGTGAGGTAATACTCACGCTTTGGTTATTGGTTGCTGGTTCTGGGGTTGCAGCTTTACCTCGGTGGAGGAGTGAGTTAATTGTTTGCTAGAAATTTCTGGGATTGTTTTCGTATTTGTTTTGCATAGATGTATATGTTTTTTTGTTTGTTTGCAGAGCTGCTGGTATGCTAGCAGAATTTTATTGTCTTTTGTTTTCTGGTATTGAAACCAGGTTTTTGTCCCTTGTTTTTGAAGTCTAATGGTTTCTTTTGATATCCAGGTCAATCTCTTATTTTTAACACATGTACAAGTCAGTGCCAAGCTATTTAAAATAGCTAGAAATGTGTGACTGATGCATGTTATAACCTAGTCAAGTTGGAGATGATGGAGTGGTGTTCAGTTGTATTTATTGAGCATGTCTAAGAATGCTTCATTGGAGAAGTTTTTGGCATTTCATACGACTTTGTAAACTATAGTTCTGGGTGGGTTGAGCTGATGACAGATTAAGAAAGTAGGTCTATGGTCACTTAAATTATTTGGAAGGCACCGGAGAGATAGCTGTGGGTAGCACTGTTAATAAAGGACCAGTCTAAGATAGATTCCCTTTTGCTATGATTATCTATTCAAGTGGGAAACTGGATTGTTTGGGAGGAAACCCTGTAGATTTATGAAGGTGGAGGGGTTACCACCAGTGCAAGTGTTCAGTTTAAGTTGAAGTCGCCTGTGATAATGATTGCATGGGTATAGGTTGAGGCTGTCCAGGCTCTGAGTTCCTCAATGGCAGTGGGAGTATTCTTGGGAGGTATGTAAGTGGCTATTATGGTAATATTTTTCAATGGGTTGATTCTAAGCCATGTTACTAGGACTTCAAAGTTGTTATCATAAGGGTATTTGATGGGTAGGTAGTCTATGCTTAGGTTATCTTTGCAGATGATTGCAACCCCACCACCCTTCTTCCTGATCCTGTCTAACCTGTGTATGCTAGAACTTTGTGGGAGTATGTCTGGGTCTCTTATATGGGGTTTTAGCCAAGTTTCTGTTGCTATAAGAACGTCTAGTGAGCATTGTGCAATGACTGCATGAAAGTCTGTGATTTTGTTAACTAGGCTTCTAAGGTTCATGTTAAGAATGAGAATGTCTGTAGTTTTAATGTAAGGAAGGGGTGGAATAGTTGCCATGATGGTACGTTGTGCAGTATGTGGCCCAGGATTGGGGTGTATATCACTACTACGGAGAATCTGCGATAATATACATGCATGTTTGTGTGACAATTTGGACAGTATGTGAAGGGTGTTTGCTGAAGTGGTTAGTGGTATTGCTGACAACTACATGTTTGAAGTGGAAGTATGCAATAGGTGTGTGATTGTAGATTTGGGAGGAGATGGCAAGGTAGGAGAGTGAGGAGTGGATGGTATTAGTATAATATAGTGTGGGGCTATGGACATGTATTTGTAGGTGAGTGTAGGATGTTAGCCAGTATGCTGATAGCAGTAAGGTATAGAATGTGGGCAGGAGAAAGAGCATGGTGTGTATTCTTTTTAAATGTTAGGTTATCCGGATGGTGTGATGAAAATGTAGGGACAGAGGAGTGTTGGTGTACCATGGTGGGAGTACAGTGATTAAGGACAGTTGCAATTAAGTTGTGTGAGGAGAAGGAGGAGTTTTACAAACCATGTATAGGTTAATTGAGGTGTGACTAGCAGATGGAGAGTGATTCTTGATTGGGGGATGTTAGGGGAGTGGTTAGTTTTGGTATAAGTCTAGGTGATGCAGGTGTGAGTGGGAATGGGAGTTGGGTAGGGAAGCGGAGTGAGCCTGAGCATAGTGAGGGTGAACAGAGTGGGCTGGCCCCCCTCACAAAAGAGTGCAAAGAAGAACAATCAGTATGAGAAGTGGAAGCCTTGGAGCTCTATGGTAAGTGAAAACAAGGAAGAGGTAGAGGCAGGAAGGTAGGAGTGTAAGCAGATAGTTGCAGAAACATTGTTTTACTTGCACACGAAGGCCATAAAAGTAAAGAAAGGCAAATCTATCTGGGGACAAAATACACCAAGTAAATGGTACTAGCCTTACTTTACAAGTATTCTGTGTGGAGGCAGATTTATTTGGGACAGGATACAGCAAGTATATTGTTAGTTGTGCCACCCAGTGGCGAGAGACGAAGGTATAGTTGCCTGGGGGGGGGGGGTCTTTTCAGGTGTGCACACTGGCCATAACAATGCTTAAAAAAATAACTAGTAAAAGTAACACATTTGCTATAAAAAGAAATGTAAATAACCAGTCACAATGTTTAAAACAACTATTAAAGACCAAATCTGCTAATATCAAGAACTGTAAACATCCAGTCACCTATGCAGACTTGTCTGGTAGATATCCTTATTAAAAAGTATTTTTCTTGGCTGGCAATAACTGTAGGGAGAAACCAGACCACAGCAGTGGTTTTATTTGGCAATGTTGCAGGTGCTGGAGGGGGGGGGGGGGCAGGAACCTGAGCTGTGATGATACAGGCAGACCAAGTGTGCTATGCAGACTTGTCTGGTAGGTATCTTTATTAAAAAGTGATGATGATATAAAAGAAAATAATGAAGTAAAGTTACTAGTGGGAGGTATAGGTTAAGCATTTCATATGACAGATTATGACATGCTACAAAAAATAATGGAAGGATATAATTTTTGTAAAGAAATTCAGAAAGTAATTAGTAAAATAAGAATTTTGATAAATGGTTGGTTAAATGAAGAGATAGAGACGAATAGGGATTTAAAACGAGGATGCCTGATGAGTAGTGTTTTATTTGTAATACTAATGAAATGGCTAGTTAAAAGACAAAGAAAAACATGAGAAAAGTGCAGTACATACAGAATACTGGTATAGAATATCCTATCACCATGTCCTATGCCAATGATATTATTCTTATGTCCAAAGATAGAAAAAAGGACAGAAGAAGTTATTTTGTGTGTAAATAATAGTTTACAAGAAAAGGGGATGTCACTGAATAGAGGAAAAAAAAGTAAGGGATATGGATTAGATGTACAGTTAAAGGGAATTTAATTTGTAACAAAAGAAATATTGTTATTAGGAATAAAATTTGCTGTATTCAGTGTCATTAGGGAACAAAAGATGAAAATTTTACAAGATTTAAGAGGACGTAGTGCTATGTAGAGTATGTATAGTCTGTATTTTTTTAAAAAGTATATCTGATTAAATTCATATGGATGGGGAAATAGCTTATGTGGCTGGAGTATATTTGACACCAAACAATTTAGAGAAACAGTTTATTGAAGTGATGTTTAGATCTATCTGGGGATCTAGGCTAACCCCAGTTAAAAGAGGACTGTTATACATGAATAAGGAAGATGCGGTTTGTTTTTTGAACCATATAGTACATGGGGCGTCATAGGTTGGTACTAGGCTATCAGCCCTAGGGCCTATACAAGCCTAGCCATAACAATTCCCTGGATATTTCTTCCCACAATGTTTACTTCCCTGGACCCCTCTCTAGCAGGGTGACTGACGTGATCCCCGGGGTGAATTTCCTATCTCCCATCCAATCGTTAACGTTACTTTTGAAGAGGGCCAAGGAGGTGCTCTGCTTGACATGTATGTGCAGTCTATTCCGGAGTATCTGGGTGAGGAACCTATCCCTCCAGCATGTTTTTGTTCATTGTAATGAACAAGGTTTATATCCCTGGAGAGTGTGACTCTGCGGGATTGGGATTTCTTTAAGTGGAGCATGTCCAACAGCTCAGGGTTTGACATGGCCTTGTATGTTAAGCAGAGATTGCCTCTGAGTAGACGATATGCCACAGAGTATAGCTGGAGTTTTTTTTAGACGGTCAGCATAGGGCATCTGCTTTAGATTTGTGATTCTTTTAGTAAGGTATGTCTGCGGCTTTTCCAGCTGTCGCAGATGCAGAGGTCTTGTGAGGAACATACCAAACGGGACGTTGTACTCAATGGGTCTAATGAGGGAGAGTACAGTGGGACAATGACCTCTTTTTCTGGACAAAAAGCCCTTTGCGATGAGGTGTGCCACATAGAAGGATTTCCTGACTGTTGTGGCGATGTGGTTATTGAAGGCAAGACCACTGTCCACCTGTGTCCCTAAGTCTCTCATCATACTTTCGGTGTTTAGTGTACTGCCACCTATGTGGTAATTCATGGGTACATGTTTTTTCTCAAATGGGATAACTATACATTTCTTGGCATTAAGCTTGAGCCCATGGCTCTGGCACCAAGCATCTGTTTCTGTAAGGCCTTTTTGTAGAATATCCACAGCATTTGGGGATTCAATAATGGCTCCCAGTTTGCAGTCATCTGCAAACTGTGTTAGCCAGAGTCCCTTAGTGTTGGCCTGTACTTCAGAGAAGTAGATGCACTGAATCTGTATAGAATGTTAAAATGGATAACTGGAAAAGAAGGCAAGTTGTAGTAAGACTATTTAAGAAAAATATGAAAGGGGATGGAATTTAATAAAATTAAAAGGGAGAGAACTTGAAGAAATGAAGATGTAGCAAGACAAAATACAAATTAGAAGTTAAGAATACAAGAGATAGATGAAAATAGAAAAATATGGTATAAAACATAATGATACAAACTTATTGTGTTTAACCCTGGGGACATCTAACAGAAGAAAAAATAAAAGCTATAAAACAAAGAAATAATTGGGTATGAAGAATCTTAGATATCACATTTTTATGGAGGCTGCAAATTAATAGATTGCCTGTAAAAGGAAATGGGCCCTACAAACAGTAAATGAAAGGGTACATAATTTTTTAATTAAAAACTGTAAAAAAATGGGAAAAAATAATAGAAAAGAATATTTTGAAAGAAATACTGGATTGTAAGGAAATAAATATGGATAGGATTGAATGTGGATTTTATGAGAAATGTGTGGAATATGTAACATTTAGATAAGAAAATGTTTTGTCTTGTATGGATAATATAAAATGAAAGACTGAATGAGATTATGTTTAATAGAAATTGGATGATATTAAATGTAACATGTAAAATCAAATGGTGGTTGTGGAAAAAGGAGTGGAGGTCTGTACAAATATGAAACAAAAAGTTGTAAATGATAGACTAATGTAAATTTAATGTAATGTTTTTGTAAATATGTAAATTTGTATATAGTTTTATATAATAAATAACCCATACTCTTTTTGATAGGGATGACTGGCATGGGAATGAGCTACCACCAGCTCAAGCAGATGGAGCCTCAGTTTAATGTATCCTCAGAAAAGTACCACACACAGGGGTGCAGCACCCCTGATACTGATATGTCAACAATCGATATACCTGGTAAGGGAATAGAACACACAGTCTTTTGCACCAAAGGAGAGTGTGATACATGTTGCGTCACTGACACTGACATTAAATTTGAAACATGTTTTGGTAACTACACAGCTATTAGATATCTTCCAGGGGTAGAAATGCCTCCATATCAGGCAGTTTATTGTAAAGACTCCTGTCACTGGTAAGGGTCTTCTTCTAAAGGGTCATCTTAATAGCATCCAATTTGAAATTTAATTTATTTAACTTATTTATTTATTTAACATTTGTTTGCCTTGATAGTCCGGATGGACAACAAGTGTCCATTTTCAGGGGAGTCCTGGGTAGAAAAGCTCCATATAATTAGAGAGAAAAATTACAAAAGAAAAATTACAGAGTAAAATTACAAAGTAGTAGCATACAGATTTGTTGAAATTACAATAGCCAATATACAATATGAGGACATTACCCAAGCTGGGATGAACATACATATGACATAATGTACAATATACACAATGAGCATAGATAAGAACTTAGGTAGAGCGTTTCAAGGTATTTCTATAATAAGTGGTTTACATATCTACATGCAAGAAAATTTATATATATATATATATATATATATATATATATATATATATATATATACACACACACATATATATATATATATATATATATATATATAAATATATATATCAATACACACGTATGCAGACGCTTGGTCAGAGCATGTTCACGTGTTGACCAGGGACAGATGGAGTGTAGCAGTTATGTATGGATGAGACTTCAGGGGGTTCATTACAGTTGCATAGATGGTTGGTGTAGAGGTATGTTTTGAGTAGGCTCTTGAAAGAGGGTGTGGAAGAAGGAAGGTTGTTCCATATTTTATCAATTTCATGGGCAAACAGAGATTCCCCAGAGTTGTTTTTACATGGGAGGCGAAGTTGCCTATTAGAATTGCAGAAGTTTCGAATACCAGTCAGGAGAAGGGTTTTCACAGGATAGTACAGAATTTGATGAGCTGGGGTGAGTTGATGGTACTTTAGTAGGTTAGGGAATTCAAGCCAGTGTAAGGAATGCAGGGAATGGCAATGGTGGGATCTTGATTTGGCATTGTAGCAAATGTAACAATGTTGTTGTAACAGGTGGAAAGTTTACTAAGGCCAGTTTTGTAAACATTTGTTAGAATTTGGGATGCTTACAGTAGAGTAATTAGGAGGTGGGTCCTGGCTATTGCAGTTTGAGATTCAGTGGTTAGATAACGTTACAACAATAGAGAGAACTTAGCTTTTTGTGGACTTTGGAGATGGTTGTTGTGTGCTTTGTGAATTTGAATTGCTGGTCACTGGTGACTCCCAGGAGTTTAGTCTCAGAGACAGGGGTGATTTGGGTTTTGTTGGCAGAGAGTATGGAGAAAGTAAGGTTGCTAGTCTTAGTTGGGTGAAATAGCATTAGTTGTGTTTTCTTGGGATTTCATATGAGTTGTGAGTTATTAAGCCAGTTCTGTATTTCAGAGAAGGCTTCTTGGGCTTTTATTTGGAGAAGTTGGATGTTAGGCACAGTCCATATGAGAGGTTGCTGAGTGGAGTTGGTTTGTGAAGATATTAAAAAAAAGGGGGCAGAGAATTCAACTTTGTGGAAAATCTAGAGAGGCTGGGAGTGGAGGGATAGTGAGCTAAGCCATTTGATGGACTGTTGGCAGTTATCTAAATAGCTTTTAAACCAAAGTAGGTTTGGGGTTGTTAATGTCGAGATCAGAGAAGCAGGATAGTAGTTTATTATGTGAGGCTGTGTCAAATGCCTTGGAAAAATATAAGGAGGTAGCAGAGACTAACTTACCTTGGTTCCTGTGGGAGTTTATAGTACTGGTGATTTTGAGTAGGGCAGTGGTGGTGCTGTGGGATGGGCGGGAAATGTGTTGGGTTGTGGAGAGAAGGTTGTTAGAGAGGAGGTAGGAGAGGAACTGGTGATGAATGCACTTTTCTAGGATCTTAGACAGGGGTGAAAGGATTGCAATTGGTTGATAGTTGGAAAGGTCTAGAGAGGGGCCACCTTTGTGGAGTGGTATGATATACGAGGTTTTCCACAAGGAAGGGGTAATGTGTTCGGTAATGGATCTATTAATTAGTAGTGAAATGGGGGGCAGGCTATAGTGGTAGATACAATTTAGAGGTTTTCAGCAGGAAGGTTATTGGCTGCAAGGGTGATTGGTTTGAGGTGAGCTAGGAGTTTTTGGATAGTGGACGTAGGAATAGTTATTAGTGTGAAGGGTATGGTGCCAATTTGGGGTTGTGGGGTGTTGGAAGTAGTAATGTTTAGGAGTTTGAATACTGAGGAGGTGAAATAGTTATTAAAGCTGGAGGCTATGTCCAGGTCTGTGCCTGTTATATCAGGGACAGGTATGGTGGATTTGCTGGGTTGGAGAATGTTATTTATTGTTGCCCAGAATTTTTGCGGTTTGGTTCTAAATTTGTTTTGTAGAGTGATGTAGTAATTTTGCTGTGGATGATCTGTTGCGGTGCCAAGTCTTCCAGGCTTTATCCCTGGTTCTAAGTAGGGTTCTTGTGGTCTTCTGGAGCCAGGGGGTAAGGATACTATGTACCCTAATTGTTTTTATAGGGACTAGTTGGTTGAGGGATTTAGGAATGTGGAGGTGAAGTAATCAACTGCCTTGTCTATTGAAAGGGTTTTGATGGGAGACCAGTTGCAGTATTACAAGGCTCTTATGAAGTGGTCTTTGAGAAAATCTTTGTTGGAGTGGGTTTGTAGAAGGAAGGAGGAGTTATTAGTTTTAAGTTTGTGTCTGAGGAAAAAAGTGGGGTTGTGGTCACTCACAGAGTTAGGTATTGTGCCACATTGATGGGCAGTTTTTGGTTGATTGGTGAGGATCCAGTCAAGTATAAAGTCTCTTTTAGCGGCCTTATCTATACGCGTGGGAGTATCTATGAGTTGGGTGAAGTTATGTAGGTTAATGTGATGGGCGGGGGTGGGAAAGTGGATGGAGTTGCAGTCAATGTTAATGTCACCTAAAATGATAGTTTCTTGAGGGAGGGAGTAGGAGGCCCAATGAAATATGGATTCTAGGGTTGTTAGGTTATCACCTGGGGGTATGTAGGCACCCAGTAAGTTTAGGTGCTTGTGTTGGTTTAAGGAGAGTTTTACAAATAGTGTTTCTGCATTGTTGAAGTTGGTTTCTTTTTGTAGGAGTTGAAGTTGTAGGTTGGTTTTGTGAAGCAGGGCTAAGCCTCCACCTCTTGCATGTAGCCGGTCTGCCCTGAGAATGTTATGACTGGGTGGTGCAATGGAATTAGTTTTGATATGTGGTTTAATGTGGTGTGATGAGTGTAATATTGATGTGATGAGAGTTATATACAGAGATGGCAGCATGAAAGTCTTCTATTTTATTCATAATACTGCAGACGTTTAAGTTTAGTATCAATAAGTCGGTGGGTTTGTGTTTAGTTGGAAGGTGGAAGTTGCATAGGTTATTTGTAGGGGTTGCTGGCCTGAGGTTGGGGTGAATATCTCCTCCTAGTAGTAACTGGGTAGTTATACTAATGATAGTTTTTAGGTAGTGCAATATTAGGGAGTGAAATTGAAAACTTGGTTGCTTTTTAGATGGAGAGAAGTAGGATATCGAAGAGGTAAGGTGTATAGGGGGTTGGGTGCATATGGCTGGGAATATGCTTGCATGAGTGGGGGTATTGATAATGCTGTGGGGTAGGGTGGGGGATTTGGAGTGGATGCAGAGAGTGATTGTGAGGTGGTAAGAGGTGCTAATGGTGGCTATGGAGAGACAGGTGAGTATGGAAGCTAGTAGCAGGAAGGTATAATGGAGTTGAGCCTGGGGGTTGTGAGACACAGTGGGAGTGAGGTTATGAAGGGAAATGTAGTTATCGTACTCAAGGAAGGTATGGGTTGGGTGAGAAGGAGATGTAGTTTGGATATTGTAGTGGTAGGAGAGCTGGACCAAGTTGGGGGAGTTTTATTGGGTGAGTAGTAGTTGATAGGATGGAATGTAGGTGGAGTAGGTGGCTGGTTTGTGAGAGAAAGATTAGATGGTGGGTATGGTTCAGAGGGTCAGGTGATCTGTGGTTAGAATAAATGTAGAGGTAGTGGGGGTGGGTGGAAATTGGAGGTAGGGTAGGGGTGCAGAGTGAGCTTGAGTGGGGCCAGGAACACAGAAATCTGTTTGTTAGGTTAGGCACAATACTGGCAACTGTAGATTTTGCCAGTATGCAAAAACCATAGAATAAAAGGTGTAGACCATCTTTTGCAAAGCAAGTTGGATTGTCGATCTTCTCATCTGGCGGGCACACAAACTGGATCCCCAAGGTTCTGGACAATTGTTGAATCTAATTATCTTTTCCTTGAATCTAGGCGTCATTCTCCATGAAGAGAGGATATCACTCAGAACCAGTCTTACCTTTTGCTGAAGCTTGCATAGCAAGTTCCAGCATGTCCTTCTGTATGACATTCATGGGTTTTCATGCAAAATAATTTACTCCCAAATGGACTACTATCGTGTTGTAGTCATGCTTACTGATGGAGAGGGTTTTGATGGCCTTTGATATATCAATAATCCCAGCTCCTGAGGGGCAGCTAACTGTAACCATGTCCTTGTCCAACATTGTTACCATGGAGTCAGAGTATCTAACATTAGTCACCAAGCTAGAATATTTTCCAAGTCTGATTTACACATGTTAGACATGGGAGTGTTATGCTGTTGATATGTTAATGACGGGGTGCTAGCAATAGGTGCATTGGGGATTTTAACTGAAGCCTACTCTTAAGAGTTCTAGGAGGCTTTGGTAGTCAAGTTTTAATGTCATCAGTGTATGACAGCTTAGTGTCATCATTATGAGGATGTTGCACTTGTTCAGGTGGGGATAAAACCATGTGATGCATGCTGCATGGATATCAACAAGCATAAGGCTCATAGGTGAAAATAGCCTATTATCAGTGGTCCACGAGGATCTATAACTTCATTTCATGTGCTGCTGATATGGATACACCTCAGGGACTAGGTTAGTGCACTTTTCAGATTATACAGCAGTTTGCTGAGTGATAGTGTATGACTTAATTTCATGTATGCAGGCTTTTTCCGGCAGGAAAGTAGTGATGATGTGCAACCAGCTATATTCATACAGTAGCGAACTGCTACATTATATGTGTATATACTAGTTATATGTGTGTTTTGGAGGGATAATATGGCAAGTCTGCCTTTGCAATTTATATCTTCTGTTGGTGGAATTTTGAGGACTTCCAAGATAATGATGAATTTGTGTGCAATAGCTGTGGTATGACAGTTTTCTGCTGCCTAAAGAGCTGATGTTACTTTTATTGCTGTTGTGGCTAACTCAATTTTTTTAGATGCTGAAGGACAGAGTAGCATGGTGGTGCAGAATGAATGTACTACAGTGCACTGAGTGTCACTCGAGGGAATAGGACTAAATCTCTGTGCATTCAGGTGTGGGTGGTTATCCACTATTGCCTCTGCTATCTCAGCTATAGAGACAAGTGCTATAGGACATGAGGAAAAGGATATCACTGCTGTTCCTAGTTCTTAATATGTATGTTCATCTTTCAGTTTAAAACATATTCTTCTAAAATCGGAAATAAATCTGTACCTTTAGAAATGACAGCTGACCAGCATGGTTAGAAACATGTCACAGACATAATGTTTTTGGCATGGGTATTGTTACCGATCTTCTTAGACATTATTTCAATGTATTGTGGACAAGCACAAAATCACAGATCTGATCAGCTACAGGAATCAGACTACACAATGAAACATCTGCTATTTGATGATTTAACTGCAGGCACAAGAGCAGCAGTATGCAGGCAGGGCATGCCATGAAACTGGTTGTTCAGCAGCTGCAACTTCTGTAGACTGTGCTGGGGGGGGGGGGTCATAATTTGAACAGTGCTGTCCAAGAGCTGGTGCATCTATATAGTCTTCCGTGCTGCAACAGTAATACCCACACCCTGCAGAGGCCAGTTTGCAGTGATACATCATAGGTTGTATTACTGGCTTCATGCATATTCAGGCATATTTTATCAGCCAGATGAGAAGTTGTGGGTAGCATTTAATAAGGAGCTCAATGATTTTATCTGGAAGGGGTAGAGTTTTTAGTAGACTCTAGATCAGAAGTTGCTGTTAAAAAAGGAAAAATATGTAGAGCATACAAATATTGCATGATAACTATAAGAATTAATCAGTGGAGGTTAGAAAGGACTGGGAAGAAAAATTGGGTAAGCAATTCACAGAGAACCAATGGGGGATATATGTATGCCTCCCAGATATGCAACAAAGTCTAGACGATTTAGAACCTTTGCTTAGAAGTATTTACGTAGGTATTTTTATACCCCAAGTAGACTCCAAAGAATTTTCCCTCAGGTAGATAGCAAATGTTGGAGGTGTGATGGGAAAGAAAGAGGTAATTGAGAACATGTTTTCTGGGGATGTGATGAGTTGGCAGACTTTAAAGATTCCTTGCAGATTGCTCTGTGAGAGATATTAGGTGAGCAAACTATTGTAATCAGGAAATGATTTTTTGAGCTATGATACAGAATCGGAATTGCCTAGACATAGTAAGGCCTTGCGGAGTCAAATTATGGTGGCTGCCAAAAAACAATTATTAGAAAATTGAAATTAAAGGCTAAACCAACTTTATTAGTAGTAGTGAATATAGTTAAGGGGATGGAACAACTGGAATTGAAGCAAATTACATAGAAAAAATAGTAATTGTGGGAACAATACACACAGAGGAGGAACGAGGTTTAAAAGAAGACAGGATTTGAATGAACTATATAATGTTTGATTGAAAAAGACTGGATAGATTATAAGTGATATATAATGCTTGCAACTAAAATTATGTCAATGTAATTTATTTTCATTTATATGACTGTATGCTTGTTTATGTCATATATGATAGTTTAATAAAGATATCTTTTGTTTAAAAGAGAGGCTGGAATCCTTGTCCTTGTACTCTGTGGCACATAGACTCCTAATGGGAAATTCTTGACTAACATTCCACACCCTCAGATGTCCCACGATCCTGGATTTTCATTTTCTTGATAATTCAAATTGTGCAGCCAACACTATATCATGAGATCTAAAGCAATGTCAGGAAATAAAATTAAATGGAGGGATAGATTCTGTATCCAGCACATCCCTGTGCTTTGCAATATTCTCCCACTATGCACCAAGCATTGTGATTCGCTATCAACCTTTAAATATAGCTTACATAATTGGAATGGATACCCTTAGGACTTACAGGCCTTACCCTACTTGAATAGGATGATAGGGTCAGAGGTTGTTTGCTACATACATACAAATATTTATATTTCTATAAGTCTGTCCTACTGTATAACCTGTTACATATCCTAACTTTCTTTCCCTGTCAGTAACTTCTGCTTAAACTAACCTCCTAAACCCTCAGCTTTACTACTCTAGCCCCCTCCTTTCTCTCCTCCCTCCCATTCTCCACACAGTTTATCTTTCCCCCCACTTCCTATCAATGTCTGTACATTTTCCTTCTTTTGAACGATTATCCTTTTGTTTTACTATTATATATAGTAAATTTACAACACTGCTATCAGTGCAACCCTTAATGTTCATAATTTTTTCTTTTGTTTTTCTCTTTATAATTAATTTCATATTTGCAATGTTATTTTTAATAGTTTTTGTCCTCTATGTTTATCTTTGCTTATGTTTGCTGGGGCTTTTCCCCCTTGGGTCTCCGCTGAAAATGGATTGCTTACTATCAGTACAATGCAAGTAGTTAATAACCTTTTCTTTTTTACAATTATTTTGTATTGTGATTATTTAATATTTGTATGTCATCACAATATCTTTAATTATGTTTGCTGGGGCTTTCCCCCTCAGGTCTCCACTGAAAATGAGTTTGTTTGCAAACTCAGTTGGACTAACCCGGGTTAACAAATGTGAAATAAATAAATGCATTTTAAGCATAGGCATTAATGCCCTTCTAGCCTGCCAATATACCAAAACAGTTGTTTCCATATGTGGCCAGGCTACTCTTAAAAATTTCTAAACCAGCACTTGCTTTAATATAATTTGGTAGTCTGTTCCATGCATCAGTTTCTGTCTCAGAGAATACCCTATATACCTGAACATGATGTCCTCTTAAATATCTATACGAGATATTTTAGTCTTTCATAATATCTTAAATTTTCAAATCCATGGAAGCCCTTGGTATGTTTCCTCTGTACTCATTCCAGTTTACTCATGCTTGTTTTCTTATAAGGTTTCCAAATGGTTATTCCATACTCAAGTCTGGGTCTAGTGTAATTAGTAAACAATGACTTCATTTTTGATTTTCTAGACATTATAAATCTTTTTATGCTACCTTCATCTACCTACATTTCTATAACTGTCATTAATCAATTGGTTGATATCAGAAAAACTCAAAGATGGATCCTCCCATATGCCCAGGTCCTTAAATGAATCTACAGTTTCAATCACTGTGAGTGCTATATTAAATATTTACCTTTTAGTTTATGTCTCCCAAATCTCATATGCTTAGTTGTTGATGTATTTATAAGCATATTATTCTCTCACTCCCAAAGGGTCAAGTTACTCAAGTTCTTTTGCAGAGATGCCCTATCTGTAACACATGTAATCAGTTTACCTGATTTGAAGTTATCTGCATACAGACTGTAGAGTATCTCAGGTGAAAAAGACACGTCTTAGAGCTACAATCTAAACAAGTATTGGCCTAGGGCATAGCCTTGTGAGACACGCTTACTGTAACCAATAATTTCACTGTCTGCTGTATGATACTTGCAATGTCCCATTTGTAAGCCATGCAGCTATCTTTCTTATAGAGAACATCAATATCTAGTTAAGTGTTTTGTGCATGGCCCTTTCAAATACTGAAGTTAAATCTATATAAATTGCATCACAGCACATTTTTTCATTCATAGCTATTATATTGTTATAGAACATCATGTTACAGGTGGCAATAGATCTATTTTCAATATGTACATGCTGATGTACGGTTTTAATTCCCTACTTTCCAGTTCTGACAGTAACTTATCCAGGATTACTTTCTCCATTATTTTCCACAACATAAAAGTAGACTTAAGGGTCTGTATGACTCTAAGGGAAAGGGGGATAACAACATCCCAAAGACTGGTTTAATAAGTGCATACCTCCAATACTGAAGAAATCACCCCGTATTTATATGACCACGTAAATAATAGATATAATGGCACTATAAGTTCTTAATGAAGTGTCCTCAGGTCATTATTACCAATTCCATCTGCTTTGTTATGATCTAGTTTGCATAGTTCTTTTTCAATATAATCTAATTTGATTTCAGTATCTGAGGGATTTTGGCAAGGCATAAATGGCTTCTGGTCCAATAGCCTTGTATTTCCTATGATGCTATGATCTCCTTTACAACAAATGGATGTCTTGATATGTTCTTGCCTATTTTATATATATATATATATATATATATATATATATATATATATATATATATATTACACACACACACACACATATATATATATATTTTCAACATTTAATCAGCCACAGTCACCAACAGCATCATCATCTACCATTACTCCTTCCCACCTCCACTGCTTCAGTTCTTAATTTTTTCCCATAGCCTATTAGGCAGTGGCAAAATAAAATAGATGTGATTCAGACAGCCATCTGGAGCCCAGAGCTACATGGGGGCCCATGGCCTGCCACTCAGTCTAAAAAAAAGAAAGATATACTGTCTAAAAATGAAATAAATGCACCTCTTTTCTGGTTTTCTTATTTTTTAAAAAATGAGGCTTATACTTCTAATGCAGTGAAAATGAGTGATAAAGAATAAGAGTTCTTCTGCCATACTTACACCCATCTCACCCGAGTTTACAAGACCCGCCAATGAAGAGATGTAATGAATGCTGAGAAGCCTAGGATTGGGAAGTCCACTCCAAATAATAAATGTGGGGTATCACAGGGGTAGAATGGGAAGATAATTTGCTTTTTCATTATTATTATTATTATAGCATCAATGCTTGCCTCAAGAATTTCCATCTTACTAGGTTAACAATTTGTGCATTTCTGAAGTGCTTGAATTGTCACTCTGCATGCCAGCAGCAAGTATATTTCTAGATAAGGTAGATATTTTCCTTTCAGACTAAATACCCTTCAGAAAAAGTGCTTTTGCCAAGGTTATTTGTTGCAAGCAGTTATTAGGTTTTCTGTTTTTTCATAGTAGAGTTCTTAATTTTTCTGCTTCTGCTTGCACTGAGGTAACTGTTTATTTGTTAGCATGTGCCACCAGTGTTTGCTGGGTTTTTGGCTTTTTTTTTTTTTCATATTTTTACTTTGCAGTAAAATTTTCTAACTTTTGCTTCTGCTTGCAATGAGGTGATTTATTTGTCTGGTATTAGGTGCTAGCAGTGTTGCCTGGCTTTCTGCCTTCTATACTTTTGCAGTAGAGTTTTCTGACTTTCCGCTTCTCCTTTCACTGAGGTGACAGTTTAGATGGTGGTATAAGTGTTCATAGTTTTTCCTGGATTTATTTTATTCTGTTTTATTTTTAACTTCCTGGAGGGTTGTTGATGTTATTGGGGCTGTGGATGCTCCCATCCAATAGGACAAGAACTTGTACTGCATAAATTCTCTTGTCTGAGAAGAGCAGGCACTCACATTTTTGTGACATATGACTAAGTGATTGAGTGAGGAAATAAGGAAGGGGTATATAATTCTTAAGCTTTAAACTTGTCACGCTTAATTTTACAAGGAAACTAAGTATACATTTTGTTAAACATTCATCAACATATGGATTCACTAAATTTGTGTGTCTTAGATGACCTTATAAAATCAAATTATATCAAAGAATATGTGCATTGTAGAGTGTATTATAAGCAAGGTGAAGCTAATACTTTTTCAAATTGTAGTAAACTGCTAGAACATTTGAAAATCATCGATAGCAAGTCATTTAGTGATAATAATAATAAAGATTCTTGTATGTGTCATTTTAGGAAAGCATTTACTGCAATTTCTGAATACTCAATTGACTGGAAATGAACTTACAAAAGGTTTCTTTTGTCATAAACAGAATGTTAATCAGAAATTACTTCTGGATAACAGTGTGAATGGGAGTTTAGAGTTTTTCCAACAAAGAAAGAAGCTAAGGGTGAGAAAAGGAAGACTAGGACGAGACATTGTATTACAAAAAGAGTAAAAGTACTAGATGTAATGAGACAAAGAAGCAGGTTGTCAATGTTACTTCTGAACTCCAACAGGATTTAAGTACTACTGATGGTGTAGATGACACAAAATACTGAGAAAATAATTCCACAGATAACCTGAGTAGAGATAAATTACAAGCCTCCCTGGATAGCGTTGATTCAGGTTCATTTGTACAAGAGCATAGGCCTGTGTGTATACCCGGATGTCATTGTATCCAAGAACAGAAGTGAAGTTAATGATACAAAGGCTTTAAGTGAGGTTAGGAATAATTGCCTTGTAAATTTAGATTCTGTAACTATATAGAATTCTTCTTCTGTTTTATTGGTAACTAAATCTGATGCATGTAATAAGAATGTTACTATTAGCAGATATATTAAAAGGATAAGTCAGATAGAACCTCATGATACATTAGATTATGCTGATGTTAAAGACAGTAAAAAGGTAACAGCTCAAGGGGTAACTGGATGAAATTATGTGTTCATTTGGGGGGAACCTAGTACTGGAACCAGTTATTAAATAACTGTCTAAAATGGATAAGCCTATCTTACTGTATCTACACTCCTGGGGTTGAGATTAGTGGTCACTCAAGCTTTGGCAAAGACTGAGGCTAGTGAAACTGGCATACCGTCTATATATAATACATGTGGAGATCAATAATTTAAAACACACATCCCTGAAGCATATGATGAACTTAATGTTGAGTTTAATAGAATATGTAGAAAGGATGAATGTCCATATATCCTGAGAGAGAGTTTTCCATCCTTTTCTTAGACTACTTATGAAAACTTCATTGATGTTTAATTTACAATTGCAATTACTAAAAATCTGAGAAAAGAGTTTCCTGATTATTGGCTATTTGCTCAAGACAATTTTCACCTAAGAGCTGCCCAACTGCCCAGCACTGCATTCTATCCTACAATCATACATCCCATCCCATAACCTACAGTTTACTAACAAACACCTATTAAGCATAGCCAAACCAAACCAAAAAAAAAAAACAAAAGAGCCAGCCAAGCTTGTTCTCACAGCATTGCTAAACTTTGGAATGCACTGCCTTCGCACATCACTCAGCTAGACTCTTTAAAATCTTTTACAACTGCACTAAAAGAGCATTAGCTCAGTAATCCTAGCTGTTCCTACCTAATCACTACTAAACCACCGTAAATGCTACACCATACCCTTCATATCTCCACTACCTTTCTCCATTGCAAAACTCTGTTCTTTACTGAACACAAATTTTAATTCTTGTATTACTATATCTAAATTTCTATTCTGTATTGTATTTTGAACTTTGCACTATATACTGTTCTTGAATTTTCCATTTTCTATTGTACTGGGCATCCTTTTGAAACTTTGTATTAAACCTCTGTGCATGTGCCTAATGATCTCTGTAAACACCCATGTCCAATGTATTATACTTCTGTATTGTATTTCTTGAGGATGACTGCGGTGGTGGTGCTGCGGTAGTGTTGTCACCTCACAATAAGACGTTGTCCTGCTCGATTCTCAGCTAAAGCGTCTTCTGTGTGGAGACATGTGTGAATGGGCGTACCTTCGTTGAAGGTTGTGCGTCAGACCTCGCAACTCGGCACGTAAAAATCTACTGCCAATCATTAGCGGACCAGAGCTCCACTGTGGCGACCCCTAACCGGGAAAAGCCGAAAGACACAGCATTGTATTTCTTGAGGAGCTTTTCTTCCCGGGCCTGCACTGAAAATGGGTCTCTGACCCAGTGGACTTTCCCAGTCAATAAATAAATAAGAGCCTGTCGGGCAAGTTTCATGGCTAGTACAAATTATTAACAAGTTGCATCTTTTTTTAGTATTAGAACAAAAAGGAAAAGTAAAATTGAACAGGAACCAGTAAAATGTCTTTTAAATAATGCTAGAAGCGTAGGAAATACGTTCACTGAATTTAGCTGTTTTACAGCTGTAGAAGAATGTAAACGTATAGTGATGACAGAAGCTTGAGATTCTTCTCTCTTTCTTCCTTAAAGATTTTCTTAAAGTGAATGCTTAAGGCAAGGTTCAAGAGAGGGGGTGGGGTAGTTTTATGGGTGCATAGCTCTATCAGATCTTTTCAGATTCATACACGTACAAGACAGCTGTATATAGTACTGTCATACCATATTCCAAATATGGAAAATACTTTGCATAGGGAAGATTTAAATAAATTAGATGACTGCCTGAATCATAAAGGTGGCTTACTGTTATTGGGTGATATAAATTACCCTGGAATATATTGAAAATCACATGTGCTAGCTCTTACTTTGCTAAAAAATTTATTGATCTTGTCTCAATACTATGAAATGACTCAATTGGTAAAATTTAATACCAGGGAAAAACATCTTGGACCTCATATTGACTAATGAACCAACTAAAGTTCAGTCAATAAAAATACTTAAGAAACCAGACACCAGCAATGGTTTAAGGTTAGTTGAAACAGAGAAGATATCAGGAAACAACACAACTAAACCACCATGGGAAGATGTGCATCAACAGCAGTGCAGGTAAAGTATATTAATACATTTTGATTAAAGTTTTAATATTTTAAAGTGGATAAGTACTTTCAGCTCCTGCCATGTTCAGATCTGGATGGCAGGGATGGAGAGATCAGCATTTCATATTGATTTAATGAAAATGTTTGATCAATGTGAGTTTGCCATTATGAAAGCAATTATTAAAAAACAGGCAGGCAGAAATGGAGATGGTCTATAAACAGATTGATAAAGTAAACAAACTAATCACTAATGATTTATTATTCATGATAGAGGAGGAAAATAATAATTACTTAAATGTTAAGAATAGGATTGATGAAAAAAATTGCATATTTAGTTAGAAGGAAGAGTAAGAAATTTGAAAGAGATGTAGAAGAATATAAAGAACATAGGAGCCACCTATGGCAAAATATGACAATGTTAATCATCTGTTAGTTAGAAACGATGACTATTCATATGAACCCAAAGCGAGGCAAGAACAAGGGGTTAGAGATAACAGGATGGTAAATGGAAGGAATTTCTATGAGTATAGTGAAGATAGAGATAGTAGAAACACAGTGGTGCAGATGTTAGCATTGTCACCTCACAGCAACAGGCTCTCTGGTTTGATTCTTGGCTGGGGTGCCTTCTGTGCGTAGTCTGCATGTCCTCCCTGCTGTCACCTGGGTTTCCTCCGACATTCCAAAGACATACAGTAGGTGAACTGGAGACACTAAACTGGCCATAGGTGAGAGTGAGTGGTATGAATGAACTACCACTGCAGGGTTGGACACCTGGTGGTATAAACCTTGGCACGAGATGATTGCCACTACTACAGTGTCTACAAAATGGGAAAAGGGGTTGAGGATGGATGGATGGAAAGACACTAGAAACAATGAAGAATTGAGGCTTAATGACCCTTTAGAATATTCCCTTTAAGGCGATTGGAGACAATCAAAAACTGACCAGTGAATTATTGCCAGTACAATCACAACAGAACAGGGAATTAATAAGAGGAACTATTAAAGAAAATAAAGAAAATAAGAAAGCATGTCCTTCCAATATACAAGAAAGGGAAATTATTCAAATAAATAGTCATGCTTATTCCTACAAGAACTACAGTATTTTTAATTATAGTAGTATAAGTTTGTATAAGACATTTTTTAACTTATTTATGAAAGGTTTAAAATTTTTGCCAAGTAAGAGGAGTGATGTAAATAAGTTAATCTTGGATTTCAAAATTTTTACTAGGAAAAAGAACTTGGAATTTATATTTTCTAAGAATGACATAGTAAAAAAAAAATTTGATAAAATTTTAAGGTGGGCTGCAGAGGGAGATTCTAGGTACTTTTTCTTTTTAAAACTGTGAGTCATTAGTGGAGTAGTGGAGAAAAACTTGAGAAAGAAGATAGAGAAAAATAAAGTGGGGTCTAACCTACCTAACCAGGAAAGAAAATTACTAAATGAAATAAGGAAGACTGACAATATAAGATTTATGAGGCCAGATAAAGGGGGAGGGACAGTTATAATGGATAATATTATATATGTAGGGAAGATGTTGGAAATCCTAGGAGATACCAATAAGTATAAAACGGTCTCCAGGAATGAAATTAATATTGCTTATACCAAAATAGATTGTGTTTTACATGATACTCTGATGGTAGGTTTAATGGATGTGGACACTTAACATTTTTTTTAAATAGATAAGCCTATTATACCATTAATTTTTGGAATCCTAAAAGTATACAGAAGTACTGAGGATCTACCTTTAAGACCAATCATGGCTGTGAATGGCTCCAAAACATTCTATAGCAATATACACAGACATGGAATTAAAAAAAATGTGGACCCAACATACAGGATTCCTTAAGGACTCATGAGATTTTCTAAGAGTGGTGGCTAATAAATTTTACAAAACAAATGTAATTTTTGTTATGATTGACATTATAGACCCTTTTTTCCATCATCCTGCATAGAATAGGCCTACAACGGTTTGAAGAAGCTGTTATGTTTATGGGTACGTTTGACTTTAATGATCTTAGAGTTCTTTTAGAATTAATGGGAATAGTACTACAAAATAATTTCATTTCTTTTGAGGGGGAATTTTTTAAGCAAATAAGAGGGGTGGCTGTGGGCACAAGTTGTGCTTCCAGTTATGCTAACATCATTTTATAAGTATGGGAGAAAAAAAATTGCATTTAATTTCCCTAACGAACAATATTGGAGCTCATATAAGAGTTTTTTGGCTGACATCTGTATATTTGGAACGGTACAGAACAGAAGTTGATGGAATTTTTGAAATATACTGAAGAGACTACAGAGTTTTTAAGGTTTACATTTAATATTATGAGATCATAGGTTAAGTATTTAGATGTGATTATTCATACTATGGAGGAGAAACAGAAGTTTAGGTGCACCATTATAGAAAAGAGATGTTTTCTAATTCTTATCTTAGTTTTTGCTTATATGAATGTGCACTCATAAAATAAAGTGTCTTAAAAGGTCAGTTTATAAAGGGCCTCTAGAATGACCACTGAAGAAGAGGATTTTAACATGGAGTGTGAGAAATTAAAGATGATATTTTTTGATAGAAAATATCCAGATACATTAATAGATGAAGTCAATTAAGAAGTTAAAGAGGCCAGAAAGGATACATTTTTCCTTTTATTAGGGAAAAGTCATGAAATAATAAGGGGGGATAATAATAGATTTTAGGTCAGAATTTTTTAAAGAAAGGTTGGAATATAAAGGTGCTTTTATAACGAATTATAATAAAGATGCAGACATTATAAAAAGCACTGTTAACACCTATTGGGAGTTATTTAGAAGTTTTTCAGATGTAGACAAGCTATTTGAGGGACCAATAATATTTATTTAAAAGAAAGTCCAAATATTAAGAGCATAAGAGTATGAAAAGTATTGACCAAGGAAAGAGAATGGGGAAGGTACGCACTTACAAGTGTGGTTAAGTGTAACCAGTGCACATATATTAGCAAAACAAATAATATTTCTGTTAGAGACAGAGTTATGCAGGCTTAAAATTATAGTAATTGTGATAGCAAAGGGTAATATGTTTGGCTACTGTAGGGTATGTAGGGCCTTCTATGTGGGAAAAACTGAAAGAGCCCTAAAATGGAGAATATATGGGCATTACTATAATATTAAGATGCAGATCATCAATAATGCCCTGTATAAACACATACATTAAATTGTAGAGAAGCTAAATTCTCTTTTTTGTACTGGAAACATTACTATGGTCATTAGAATAGACCAATCCCACAATGTCCTATTAGAAGGTCCTCCCTAGCTCATGAATATCAACAAACAGTGCAACCTTTTTACATAGAAAATATAAATTTTAAATATTAAATATCATACATCTAAAAGATGAATAGTGCATAACTACATATATATATATATATATATATATATATATATATATATATATATATATATATATATATATAATGATAAAAAGCTAAACAAATAAAATATTATATTCTTATTTTATTACCTCTCCATCCCTCTTAGTTTAAAAGACAAGCAATGGAGAGGAAGTCATTTAAACCTGGCCACTGCCCAGCATTAAGGCGATCCTGCCCCAATATTTCCTTTTTTTTCCAAAAGCAAGCCCCACAGGCCACCCCTTTTATCTAGACCAACAGTGTCCACAATAAAAAATTTAAAAGAGTGGTCTGTGTTTTCTGTGCAGTGTTTACTTAGAGCGTTTATGGGTTTACCAAGCCTGATGTCCCTCAAGTGCTCATAAATTCTTTTCTTGAATTTCCTCTCAGTCTTTCCAATATAAAAACATTCATAGATTACACAATGCACAATAGACCACTCTCTCAGTATGGCAATACACCTCCTTATTCACGTGTATTCTAACTTCATTCACTACAGATTTGTTACCTTCCATTACATCACTGCACTGGGCACAAGATCCACATTTTTTTCATTGAACCTAGCTGCATGACATTTCTATAACATTCTGGAAAAGAAACTAATGTAAGGGATAGTAAAGAATCATCAAACAATCTGTGTAGGAGATTATGTAAGAATGAGAGGTGTACTAATTGTTTCTCAGAGAGTAGCTGTTGCATGAAATAGACTACCAAATTACATTAAAGCAAATACTAGTTTAGATATTTTTAAGAACAATGTGAACAATTTTCATGGGAATAATTGTTTTGGTATATTGGCAGAACAGAAGGGCATTATTGCCCATGGCCGACTGGGGTGTTCTCCGCAGCTTTGAACCAGGTTTCTGTGACTGCACAAATGTCAGCTTCTTCCAAAGTTACCAATTGATAAGACCGCTATTCAAATCATAGCTAGTTATAGGCCTCCAACTCTGACTCAAGATGCCCTCTTCACCTATTTGGGCCTCTTTGAATCTATCAAGATTCAACCCATTACCTTGATCCTAGGTGACTGACTATCCAATCATGGATTGGAAGAAATACTCATGCCAAAACAGAAATGCCCAGAGATTCCTTCATTTCAATGCCAGTTTGATTATTTATTTATTTTACATTTGTTGACTGGGTTTGTCCGACTGAGCTAAGTAGCCCTTTCTCAGTGGAGGCCCAGGGAGAAATGCTCCACATGTTCTACAGATTATCATTTACAAAAATAAGTAAACAATCAGCAACTGGTTTACAGAAAATATTCAAAGCAACATATACATGAACAACAACGATTTACTACAGTAAACTAATCTGAATGATGTAGGATTCTAAATCTGACAGATGTAATGAAAAACAACAGTTTTGTCACCTTGCCAAACACCTTGAACCAGTTGGTTGACACCCCCACAAGAGGTGAAAATATCTTGGACTTAGTATTAACCAACATGAGTAACCACTGCAGCATCCCCACAGTGTCATCATCCCTGGTAAGATCCGACCACAAAGCAGTCACTTTTGAAGTCACCATCTCCCCCACCCAGCCAGTGTCAAACAAAAAAATTCTGCAAAGCTGATTGCAACCTCCTGAGGGAAGCTATAAACTGCTTCACATCCCCCTCCCCCTCCATAGGAACCGGCACATATGTCCAAACCTACAGCAAAGCACTATATAAGCATTTATATAGCTGCATAGAATCAGGAATACCAGACAGGACGAAATTATCCTCCGCAAGGAAGAGTAAACATGTCTGGTGGACATCTACAATAAATAAACTTTATAATAAAAGGAAACAAATTGCTATCCAGGACCAATAAGGAACATGGGCCTAATTGGAAGCAGTCTCTCCTTAGCCTGAAAAAACAAATGAGAGCAATAGTGAAATCCTCCAAAGCAAACTGGGTCCAATCTGGCAACATCTACTAAAGACAATCATAAGGATTTTTTCACATATGTCCACAGTCTCAAGGGAACCATCCAGAGCTGCTCAGAACTGGTGGTCAAGGACACCACATACAAAAATGCTGTAGATATAGTCAACCTGCTGGCAGACTGGTTCAGTGAAAACTTCACTCCTCTCTCCCCCTATCAGTAAAACAAGACATCCCCAGTACCTGCCCCCTCCCCTTATCTCTAGGGACAAGCTATCACTGCCCTCTCAAAGGCAAAAAAATACAGCCTCCATGGGACCTGGTAACATCCCAGGCTGCATCCTACATGAACTCAGGCAGGAACTTCCAGCACCATTAGGCACCTTATTCAACCAAAGCCTGAGTAATGGCTTCATCCCAATCAAGTGGAGGACAGCTACTGTCATCCCTTTGCACAAAGATGGAGCATCCACCGATCCAGAAAATTATAGACCCATCACTCTAACTAGCCTTATCTGCAAGACCATGGAGTGGATTATCATGGACCTCATTAACAAGGACATTGGCAACCTCCAGACACTTGATCCCACACAGTTTGGTTTTGTCAAGGGGAGGTGATGAAAGTTTCTGAAGAAAACTCTTATTTGGCAGAGACAAAAGCGCTCTATTAATTTGAATGTATCATTTTTTGTCATTTTTTTATTTTAAATTGTACAGTGGAATAAAGCATTTTTATTGTTTTTCGGCTTATTTGGCAGATATTGTGTTCCCTAGCTCTGCTCATGCCTTCTTCTGCATGTTTGTGGTGGTTCCTTTGTGATTTACGTAATGTTACAAATAGTATCTTTTCTGGTGAAATATGTCAGATTCTTACTTCAGATATAATGATAGCTCATTAAAAAATGTACACCATTGTAAAATTCTACACACCCACGTATAGTGCCAAATATCTGAATGTGTCAGTGAAGGCCTATGAACCAGTGGTTCTGATGTCTGTGGTATCAATCTATGTATTTATCTATATCAGCTCCTCTCAAAACATTTATAATGGAACTTTCAGATGTAAACAGTAAATTGAATAGCTACAAAGTGCACATGGTCCTGTTATTTTCTCTTTAGGAATTTCGGTGTAGCACATAGGTTCATAGGTAGGTACTAGGCTATTGGCCCTAGGGCCTATATAAGCCTAGCCAAACAGTACCCTGGTTTTTGCCTCCCAAGAAAATTATTTTCCTGTGCACCTGTCAAGCAGAGTCACAGAAGTGATCCCCGGTGACTTTCCTATCTCCCATCCAATCATCGAGATTTTTCTTGAAGAGTGCTAATGAGGAGCTTTGTTTGATATAGATAGGTAGTTTGTTCCAGAGTATGGGAAGTCTCTGAGACAGGAATCTATCCCTCCAGCATGTTCTGTTTATTGTGGTGACAAGGTTTAGGTCCCTAGAGTGTGTAGCTTGGAGGGATTGAGATTTCTTTACGTGGAGCATGTCCAACAGCTCTGAATCTGATATAGCTTTATGTGTTAGGCAGAGATCACCTCTGAGTAGGTGATATGCAACAGAGTAAAGCTGGAGTTTTTTGAGACGGTCTGCGTAGGGCATCTGTTTGAGGCTGGTAATCCTCTTTGTGAGGTATTTTTGCGGCCTTTCCAGTTGGTGTAGATGTCTTGTGAGGCACATACCAAAAGGGGCACTGTACTCTATAATGGGTCTAATGAGTGATGAGTAGAGGGGAACAATGACCCCTTTTTTCCTGGACGAGAAACCCTTTGTGATGAGATGTGCCACATAGAAGGATTTCCTGACTACTGTGGCGATGTGATTATCAAAGGAGAGACTACTGTCCACCTGTGTCACAAGGTCTCTTATCACACTTTTGGTGTTAAGTAGACTACCGCCTATGTGGTAGTTCATGGGTACAGAGTTTTTACCAAAAGGGATGACAATGCACTTTTTGGCATTGAGCTTGAGGCCATGGCTTTGACACCAGGCATCTGTCTCAGTGAGGCCCTTTTGCAGGATGTCCACATCATTAGGAGATTTGATTATGGCTCCTAGTTTGCAGTCATCTGCGAACTTTGTTAGCCAAAACCCTTATGTGTTAGCCTGTACTTCAGAGAAGTAGATACCAAACAGGAGAGGACCTATGACTGAACCCTGTGGTACTCCACGTGTCACTGGTCTGAAGTTGGATTTAGAGTCTGCTACTTTCACAGTGTGGATTCGGTCAGTGAGCCAGTTGGCAACCCATCTTGTGACATAGGGATTTATACCTAGTTTAGTGAGTTTATCTATAATTCCAGAGTGGGGGATGGTGTCAAAAGCCTTGGCGAGATCTAGATAGGTTGTGTGTACCACCTTACCCTCATCTACAGCTTTGGTGACCGCTTCAAAGAAGTCTATCAGGTTTAAGAGACATGATCTGCCTTTTACAAACCCAAACTGGGTAGGGTCCAGAGTTTGGAGATTACCAATGTCATTGTTTATAAGTTCCATGATGATATGCTCCATAGCCTTGAATTTGACTGCACTACTTAGGTGCTTCAAACTTTAACATTTTGGCTATCATGCATTACAAATACAAGTGTATATTTTCTGTTAATGTAGTGACAGCTAACTAAGGTAGTTTGCTATGCTATTATTGTATAATGTGCATGAAGAAGTTCAAGATAACACCTCCAATGGAAACAGTGTAATTAAAAAATATCAGACTGTGGCAGCAAAGGCATATGAGGCCCTGATTCCTGTATGTATATATAGCATGTTATATCTCAGTTCATTTTTGAGGGTGCAATGTAAAAATTTCAAACTGCAGCAACACAACATTTGCTAACTATATACAAAAGACCAAATATATAATTTCCCCTAATACAGTTAGGCCAGTTCTAATGAGTTGCATACATATAAAATAAGCTCACAAATTCTATTCTCCCCCAAAGATTTTACTTTGTCTTAGTCCTCATTTACATGTTAGAACAATTCTTTTTTCAGTATATTAAGTTCAGATATGCCCTGTATGCCATAATAGAGATGTTGCTCTCCCTTTTGAGATACTGAAACTATTTTTGTTAATATGTAAAGAGAAAACTTGACACACATTACTTTCCCTTATAGTAAGTTTTTCCAGTTGGCAAACTGGAACTTTGTGGTTGTGTAAACTGAATATAAATATTATAGAAATGTTAAGCTGTGTAACAGTGAAATCCATAATCTACTGTCCATCTCTGCAATTGTGCACTTGAAATGACTGTATTCAGAACAGCACTTCTCCATCAATTGTATATATTTGTTTATACAAACTGCACCTAAAAGTATTATTTGAATATATTAAGAAAGGCTTACGTAACTGAGTGCAAAACACACTTAAGATTCCATTCGACCCAAAGAAAATCACTGCAGCACATACTTCATGAACTAAAAAAGCTACATGCTATTTGTAAATTGAGTTTAAACCTTACCCTACTCGTTAAAGCAGAAGTGTTGCATTGTCTGATTAAGTACTTATGATTTTGTTTTCATTTCTGCTGTAATGAGATTTACTGCATGTGTATTCTTGACAATGCTTTCACCCAGCCTTTTCAGCACAAAGGTCACATCCGTAGCTAGTATATAGATATACTTATTTCCATAAGGAAGTTTATAATAAAAATGTCGGAGAAATTAGAGTACAAGTCATACTCAACAATACCTTTAACTCATCCAGGATTGTATTGTACCGGAATGTTTATATATAAGGCAGCACACTGCCTTTGTCAGTTTGAACAGTTTAGGCTTCATTCTATGTGCAGGAACAGAAATGTTGCCTTGCTTAGGTAAGTATTGATATTTTTTTTTACTTCTGCTGTAATGACAACTTAGTGCACATCTCTTCTAGACACTGCTATTACATTGCCTTTTAGCAATCAAATAGCCCTTCAGTGGCAATTGGATATACTTACAGACTACGACATACATGATCCTCTGAAACCTGGATTTGCTAAGTAAAAGAAGCCTTTGTGCCTTTTCCACTTAGGAAATTTTTAATAAAACAATGATGGCAATTCTGATAAGATCCTTGGGTTCAAATAACGCTTAAAAGTACCATTCTACTCCAAAAGAATTTAAAAGATGGAGTTTATTCATCATTAGTTCTGCAGATTACTTTCACCCTTTCATTTGAACAGACAGTAATTTTTCACAGCTGGACCTTGGAAACTGGGTATAATGGCAGACTGTTGGGAGAAAAGTTATCTGAAATACAAGCTTTGCTGTCTGTATATAAAAGATCATATGCCAACTCCTGTAAGACATTTCATACTAAAAAAATTCAACACTGATAGTTCACCTCTATAGAAAACTCATTCAGGAATCCTGGTTTGCGTGGCAGCACACTGTATCAGTAGCATAGCAAGGTGGAGGGAGAGTGATGACTGCCCTGGGTGCAGTGTTGGGGAGGTGCAAAAAACTGGTATTGCATTTGCAGTCAAACCTGAATACTGTAGCACTCAGTGCAAAGTATAAACTGCTTGCTACATTGCAGGAAGCAGTTAGCTACAGTTTAAAAAAAAAAAAAAGATTTTTTAAAGTAAAACCTGAGCACTGCAGCATTCCACGTGAGGTACAAACTGTATCAACTGTTTGCTATATTTATAGTAAGCAGTTTGCTCCAGTTTAAAAGAAAACAAATATTTAATTTTTTAGCTCAAAAGGAGAGAATGGCAGGGCATAGAGATGGGACCTGATCAGCTCCTGTATTTCCAGAGCTCCAGATACCTGATTGTAGACTTTCTCTTTCGCTCACTTCTGTTGAAGAGCTAGGGCAACAGAGAGGGGTAAGTATCTGGCAACTTGGTTGTTGTGCCATCTGAAGAAGAAGCATCCACTTTTTTTGTTTTGATTTTTGATGAAAATTTGTAAGGCAGGAGGTTGGGGGCAGGGCACAGCGATAGTACCTGATTTGCTGCTGCATTTCAGTACCTGATTGCCAACTTTCTTTTTTTTTTCTTTTTGCTCTTCACTTGAAGAGCTGAGGCGGTGGGTGTTGGTTCATTGGAATGGCACAGCATGTTTACTGAGCCAGCTGTTCCTCTGCAGGTACAGGAAGTTTAGCCCTCTGCCTTTACTCAGTAACAGTAATGTTGTATTGTCTGCAGAAATATGATTTTGTTTAACTTGTAGTCATTCCTCTCAACCTGGAAACATCAAAAATCTGGACAAGGCCCATGAAAAATAGGTACAAATCTGTACGCTGTTTAACATAAAATTTGCATACATAATTAAGTAACCCCACCCACTCCAGTAGAATTGGGGGATACCAACTTTCCAACGCAAACTGAACAGATAACCAAAATATGGCACCAGAGTCCCCCTGCAGCCATTCCAATGTCCCATTACCTGGCTATTTCACCCCATTTACCATAAACACTAATGTGTGCATTACTTCTACAATGGTTATTTTGATTTTATTTTTACATTTTATAGCACAATGCACAAACACTAACAGATATCTGCTAACAAAGCAACACTGTCTCACAATGAAAATAGACTTAGCATTAAAACTTCTCTGCCCGTGAAACTCACATTCATTGAAACAGCATTGAAACCCTCAGATTCATTGAAACCCACACCACATCCAAAGAAAATGCATCTGGCCAGTGGTGGATAAAGATTACGTTTGGGCTGTTTTCAAATCATAGGCCCCTGGCTTGCACACAAAACAAGAAACATACATGTGTTCTTTGATACACCTTCCTGACTTCATTAAATTATATTCCTTGTATAATACAGCACACTTGTTAGACTTAGAGTACATTTTATAATTTATTGTTTGAACATTTTTCCAGTAGGCAATGAAACAAAATGCATGAACCAATAATGACAAAACTGCCCAATTCAGAACATTTCCATCATAAAAGTCTACTTTCAGTGTGTCCACACCCAAACTATAAACAGAATGACAGTAGTGCAAGCCATAGGCATCTTGCACAGCTTCTCGCACGTATTTTCAATTTCAGTTTTTTTGTTGGGGGCACAAAAGGCCAAAAACAGGGACACATTTTAAACATTGCTTGTATAATTTTGGAAAGTTGATAGAATAAAAGGTGTTACCACCATGCATTTCACTGCCAATTCTTGACCCCAGGACCCTGTGGATTACAGTCAGAGCAACATACCACTATGCCAAATCAGCAGATTCTAGAAAACAGGAAGACTGAAACTTAAATGGCCATCATTTAATGAATTCAGTCCTCACTTCTCACCATAGCTCTCAACCTCTTAGCACAAAAAAACCTGGACAAAGCCAATAATGGGGGTATACAGCCCCAAAATAGGGACAAATAAAATATGTGCACTACACAAATGTGTTTTTATAGTATAATGTGTGTGTTACCTTTCAATATAAAAAAGTACAAGTTACTGTATATACTCCAACTCTAAGAAATGTGATGAAAAGTGATAGACTTATGCTGCAATATTTTTAGGTATACAGCAAAGAAAAACATAACACTGTTGTTTCCTCTGGTTTTTGAGTTAGTAATAGTCTGTAAGGGGAACTGGCATCTTCATTAACCTAAGTTTTATTAAACTGGCTGTAAAAGAACATCAGACCCAGCAAAAAGTTCTGTTCCAAGAAAAAAATGACATGCAAGAACAATCATTTATATGCACAATATTTGTCAGTGCAATCACCTGATGTTACTTTAAATCAACCATCTGACCAGAACTACATTTCTGACAGGACAGAGACAAAACAGAATCAAGCCTTGCTGTGGGGACTGTAATCACCACACAGCTGCAAACAATACTAAATCCAAACTCATTGTAAGCACAGACTATACCCTGAGATATTGCAGAATCAGATTATGTGCTCCAAATTCACTATCAAACTTTCATAATTCATAGCATCTATGTTATTGTCTTCAGATTTGTAAAAGGAATCCATATCTGACAACTTCAGCTGGGACACCAGATTTCCAGTTCTGAATGCACTGGGTAGAGAGATGTATATTCCTGTTAAATGAACCACGTCTTTACTATTACCTGATATCTACCAACAACCATCCAAAAATCATGCAGCACTATGTCTGATGCTCATTTTACTAAAGACAGCTGAAAAGAACCTGACTGTAATTGTGTTTCTTAACCTAGAGTCTTCTAATCATAGAACACCAATCCTTACCAAGCTATTAAAGGTTAGACTGGTCAGTATGACCACCACCTCCGGTCTCCTCTGATAAGAGGCCACTGGCCTTGTGGTACTAATCCAGTCAAAGTATAAATAAATTAGGCTTAAGCACAGTTTTAAGTTAAAAATGGGGTTAAGACACAAATAATAATCATGTTGGTTTCTCACAGTGATTGGGCATAACTCACATTCCATATACTATACAGATAAAAAGTTAATGCCTGACGAAACAATCAATGCAGTCATTTTTACATACTATGCAAAATACTAAGCAAGACGTACAATTTACAATACAAGTACACCCTAAACACAGTATTTCATTTCCCCAATGTGCATTTTCCTCCCAAGAATGACCCCCATACTATCACAGATTAAGAAAGCAAGGCACTGCAGTGTCTTCTCCTCTGTGGCATTTCTATCATAGTCATCATCCTCAGTGCATGTGCACACCATTCTGGGACTGAGTGAAATCATATGACACATTCTTCAGGAATATGTTACTTTTGCTCCTCCATGACTTCACCTATTGTATTTGAATTTTTTCTGCCAAGAAAGGCAAAAAGCACTATGGTCATGAGAATGTTCAGTGTAAACATTCACAGCTTTTTAAAGGGTCTATAATCATGCACTGATGCATTCTTCCCTCCCACAGGGCTGTAAATCTGAGCCCTTTGTAGTGCACTGCTGATCCTCTAGTTAGCTCATCTATCTGAAGAAAGGAAGATGGGACCTGAATTTCACAACATTTTACTTATTATACATATCGTATGAGAAGGCAAGCTAGGATTGCACAGATGCTCATGACTAAAGTAAAAAAAAAGCTTTTCTGTCTGCAGTGGACTGACACGTTGTATTTCTTCTATTACAAATTAGAATTATGTTCTTTAATCACGTTAAGCATTTTACAGCAAAACATCAAACATAATAACCATACCTCTCAAGTGTACCTCATTATGAGGAACGTACCTCATTTGGGGTCTTAAAAAGTTCAAGTTCCTCAAAGTTCCACATTGAAAGACTTTGTCATACATTCAGTGTTAGGAATTTTTATGTGAAATCCATTGTAAATAGATATGAATCATATTAATCCATTAAAAGATCTTCTTTATAAGTAAAACCAGCATATTGTAACCATCCTATGACCTTCCTAGTTGACGTTGTTAGTAAGCCATTAGTATGTGTTCCACATTTTGCCCATTTGTTCCACATTATGAGGGCTAGTGTTCTTCATTTTGGATATGGAAGGTTGAGAGCTATGATAATAACTAAACTACAGCTTAACAACTTTGAAGCGCAAGGAAGATGCATGCACATTTCTTTAATCCTTTCATACACATACGGTTTTCCTGACGTTGCCTCCATCCTCATATCGTAGCTGAGGAAAGTAAAGACTAGCCAACCTAATGGAGTACGAAATGCATACATAAATCACAAGAACAATCAACAAACGTGCTGTCACATCTGTGAAGATGACAGGATAAAAAGGTTGACAAGGCTTACACTCACATTTGCTTAATAACCAAACACTCCAAAAACAGAGAAGAAAAACCACCAGGAACCATGATAAGTTCGAACGAACAACTTGAATTCAGAGTCCCGACAGGTACAATTATTTCAAAACATTAAACTCACTACCAAAACAGAAAGCACATTACAAATCCATTTCACTTTCACAAAGCAAGTTCAAATACCTGAAAGCAGTTTTGTTTCCACGCTTCCAAACCAAATACTAGCAGAAATGGCCCCAATGACTTAAGTTTCAAGTGCAAAATCATGCACTCGCAGCTAGTCCAAAAACGTGAGATGTTTCCGCGCTCACAACTAAAAACCTAATTTCAAAAGCAGAGATGTTTCCATGCTCACAGCTTAGCCCTTGAGCTCAATTCTGACAAAATGACGTGATTGCGCACGTGATGACATCAGCTCCAAAAAGCAAAAAGAAAAGAGTTTAAAAAAAAATCAGGCATGAAGGGGTGCCACTCGGGAATCATGGCACCCCATTATTTGGACTCCAAAACTCGGTAATTCGGTACAGTTGGGAGGTATGCTTTTAGTGTAAAGAGAATTTAATAACCATATATGATGTGTCTTATTTTCACCCAGTCTTCTGATCAGAGGTAAAATACTCTGATCAGAAAATTGGTATTGCCAGACTGGCAACAAAAGATCTCTGAAACAGTGGATTTCCTATATATATATATATATATATATATATATATATATATATATATATAAAACACAAATAATATGTCAGATCCTCTAAGGCAGTTCTTTTAAAAAATAATCCAGTTTTAATAATATATTTAGGTGTAAAATACACTCACAAATGAAATTCTATCTTAAAAAGGATTTCAGTGCCTCTCGACCCTATCTTTTAAGTCTCACCTCATATACAATAACATAAATGTAGCCTTGCTTTCTCTTGAGAAATATTTATGACTTTTTTTACGTCTGGTAACACTGTAAATACAAGTTCTAAATATGGGCTGGATTCTGTAACCCTTAGGAGAAGTTATATATTCATACCTAATGGAATTTTGCAACCTGGTCTGTTCTAATAGCAATATAGATCGACTGGAGGATACGATCAGTGCAAGCATCTCTGAAACAGCTTTCAGTATTTTTTTTTTTTTTTTGAAAAAGAGAAATGGATATTTCTTTATAAATTAATGTCAAGTTGTTCATTTAGGGGCAGATGTACTAGAAACACTGCTCACTGAATTTCTGATCCCCAAGTCACAATTCCTAGTAAAACTTTCTATTTTTCTGTAGTATAACATATAATTTTCAAGGCCAAAGAAGCAGCAGTTTTTGTTCATATACTATTAAACTGAAATGATTCTATGATTTTGTGTTACATGTATGTACTCTGTGACAAAAAGTAAAAATGCACGTATTTGTTGTGAACAGAATTAAGACATTTGCTTTAAAGAAGAATGTGAAATTATAACAATGAAGTAACAACTGAATGCCAAAACATAGGTGATGTCCATATTTTGGTTCTAAGAAATACAGTATAGACCAGCTTCAACTTCTTCCAGACAGACAGAAACACACATGTGCGCACTCACATTAACTCATAGGAATGTGCTCCTTCTTGAAGATTACACTACCTTTGAAAGAGATCACTTAAATATAACACCCTCTTAGATCCCATAGACACACATTTTCTCAACCCAAAGTGTCCCAATAATGATCTTTCAGCAGAAGCCATGTAAATGCCTTTTGGTTTGCAGATAACATGCCAACAAAAAAGGATAAGCTGTCTACTATTCAATAACTACTCAATGGTTAAGATTTCAAACTGTTGACTTTACCTCACTATTTTGAAAATCATCCAGCAGAATTTATTATAGAAGATTGTTGAGTATGTGTTCCAGCATTAATTCACTGTCTGTGGAATTCTTTTTCCTGCGAGTTAGCAAATTAAAGTAGAGCAGACCACTCTCAAAAATAGGGTGCAGGGGGGATTGCCACCTGCAAAACTGTAATTTGTGTTATTTTTAATAGGGTGAAGCTTCAGAAAGCAAAAAGAAAGCTATAGTTTGTGAAATTCTGATGCCTACATGCGAAGAAACTGAAAGACACATTGACAGCAACAAACTAAAGTACAGTTTTGTACCTACCATAAATGTAGATGTTCGAAGATCTACATTGCTGCAGTCCTTACATATGGGTAGTCCGCTGTCCTCGGTCGGCCCAAATACCAAAGTATTAGGCTGACGTCGGTCAAGGCGCTTAAGACTGACATCAGGACGTCAGGGTACAAATGCGCATGACCGACGTCATATCCTCAGTCTTTTCTTGCCCCAGATGTCAGAAGGCCCTAAAAAGAAAGGCCAAAACCAAAAGACAGCAAAAAACAACCAACCACCCCTGCACTAATCATATTTACAATATTTACAATATTCACAACCCAAACTACACCACCGCCTCTAACTACAGAGGGGAAGGAGGGAGGGTAAATTGGACTGCAGCAATGTAGATCTTCGAACATCTACATTTATGGTAGGTACAAAACTGTACTATGTTCTTCATCTCACATTGCTGCAGTCCTTACATATGGGTAGAATCCCAAAGCAGAGGTAAGGGAGGATGGCAAAACTATAAAGCATTAGGAGCTGCCAAAATGCCCTGTAAAATTGCAGTGGCAAAACCAGCCCTAGAATTAGAGTAAAGTGGAAGATGGTAATGCTTAGAGAAAGTATGCACTGAACTCCAAGTAGCTGCCTCCAAAATATCTTTAGTAGCCACCCCCCTTAAAAAAGCTGTAGAAGTGGCAGTAGCCCTAGTGGAATGAGGCCTAATCCCAGCTGGAACCTTTTTACCATGATGGGAATAACAGAAAGCAATACAAAAACCAATCCACTTAGAAATAGTTTGTTTTGAAACAGGTTTGCCCTGAGAACCCAAAGCAAAAGAAACAAATAACTGCTGAGACTGCCTGAACCCTTTAGCTCTGCTCAAATAATATCGCAATTGCCTGTGTATATCCAAAGTGTGTAAAATCTTTTCCCCTTTATTTTGGGGGTTTGCATAAAAAGTAGGCAAATGAATAGTTTGGTTTAAAGCCACACTAGAAACCACTTTAGGCATAAAGGAAGGATTAGTACGCAAAGATACCCTATCCTTATGGAAAATTAAGAAAGGCTCAACCGCCATAAGGGCCTGTAATTCAGAAACCCTTCTCGCAGAGGTAATGGCCAACAAAAAAGCAGTCTTCCATGATAAATATTTCAACTCGGCAGTAGCTGCAGGCTCAAAAGGTTGTAGAGTGAGTTTCTCCAACACAAAATTGAGATCCCAAGCAGGAGTAGGAGCTCTACGTGGGGGTCTTATATTCTTTGCCCCTCTAAGGAATTGCTTAAACAAAGGATGAGAAAACAATGGTGGGTCACAGTCATAGTGAGCAGAAATTGCTGCAGCATGAACCTTAATAGAGGAGAAGGACAAACCTTTGTCCAGTAACTCAGTAAGGTATTGAAGAGCCACACTTAAATTAGGCTTAGAAACATCAAAGTCCTTTGCTGTACTCCAAAATAAAAATCTCCTCCATTTATCCACGTACACTTTCCTTGTACTAGGCCTTCTGGCCTCCAAAATAACATTCAAAACTTGTTGTGGAAGCTGAGACCCTCCAGGGTTTAAAACAGAATATGCCAGGCTGTTAGATGTAGAGAGTGAAGTTTGACATTGAGTAAATGACTGTTCTCCTGAGACAGCAGGTGAGGAATCGAAGGTAAAGGCCAAGGAGGCTCCGCACCAGACTTCTCAGTAATGGGTACCAGTGCTGTCGAGGCCAATCTGGAGCTATTAAAATCATGTTTGGCTTGTCCTGTCTGACCTTCAGGAGTACCTTTGGGAGGAGAAGCAGAGGTGGAAAGGCATACACATGAAGATTGCTCCAATTGAATGAGAGAGCATCCACTTTCCAGGCTGTGGGATGAAACCTTTTTGTGCAAAACTTTGGCAGCTGGTAGTTTAGTGGAGAAGCGAACAGATCTATGTCTGGAGTTCCCCATAACACTGTCAATTTATGAAATACATGAGGATCCAATTTCCACTCGTGGGGATCCATAATTTGTCTGCTCAACACATCCGCTAAGGAGTTCTGTGCTCCTGGCAGAAACCTTGCCTGAAGAATTAGCTGTAAACTGAGAGCAGTCTCCCACAAAATCATTGCTTGTCTGCACAGAGGATAAGAATGCGTTCCCCCTTGCTTGTTGATGTACCACATGACAGTTGTGTTGTCTGTTAGAACCAACACCTGCCCTGGAAGAAGTAAATCCTTGAAAGCTATTAATGCAAATTGGACTGCTAACATCTCCTTCAAGTTGATATGTAGATGTTGAAGTCTGGCAGGCCACGTGTCTTGTACCCATTTTCCATTTAGATGAGCTCCCCAAGCTTTGTCTGAGGCATCTGTCGTTAGAATCTGACTCGCCTCTGGCCGGGTCACAGAGAGTCCCTTGTTTAGGTGACATTCCTGAGCCCACCACAAAAATTCCTTTTGAATGCAAGGTATTATCTGAATGACAGTGTCCATATCTTGGCAGTGCTGTGTCCATACATTTTTGAGATACCATTGTAGCTTCCTCATATGCAGTTTGGCATTGGGAAGTACCAGAATACAAGATACCATGAACCCCAAGGCTTGAAGGACTGTCCTCGCAGTCAGCCTGGACTGACGAGACAATTGATGGAAGTAAAGAGAAAGATTCTTTTGTTTGTCCGGGGTCAAAAAGGCCATCTGGGATGCTGTATTCAGTCTCACACCCAGAAAGCACATGTCCTGAGAGGGTACTAGACTGGACTTTATTTCGTTCACAGAATACCCCAGGCATCTTAACACTGCTATCACATACTGTAAATGATGAAGAAGTTCGTCCTTTCCTTGGGCCAGAATCAGGCAATCGTCCAAATAAGGATAGATTTGTATTCCTCTTAGCCTGAAGAAAGCTATCACTGGAGCCAGAACCTTCGTGAACACTCTGGGCGCAGTAGATAAGCCAAAGGGCAATGCAGAGAACTGATAATGAGAAGTCCCAGCCCAAAACGCAGATACTTCCTGCAACTGAGCCTGATAGGAACATGAAGGTAAGCCTCCTTGAGATCCAGAGTCACCATCCAGTGATCTTTGCCCAGCAGAGGTAAAAGCTGTTGTAACGTCAACATTTTGAACTTGGGAATGTCCAGATATGTGTTGAGGACAGATAAATCCAAAATTGGTCTCCACGTGTTCCCTTTCTTTGGTACTAGGAACAGGCGGAAATAAAATCCTAGGCCCACCTCTGGCAGAGGGACCGATTGTATGGCCCTTATTTGAAGTAGCAGAGAAATTTGTTTGTGAGCCTCTAGTCTTTGCTGAGGAGGAACGTCCGGCATGCCTTTGAAAGGAGGCAAGGTATGGAAATAAAACTTGTAACCTTGGTGTATGATATCCAATACCCATTTGTCTTGGGTAATCAAATTCCAATTTTCCTTGAAGAGTGCCAACCTTCCTCCCAAAGGTGCTGCCAGGCAAGAAGGATCTGGCAGCTGAAAAGGTAGGTCATTGGGCCTGTTTACGAAAGGACTGGCCCCTGCCCTCACCAAGATTGTGCAGGTGAACTCCCTGTTCTAGGTCTGAAAGAGCTCTGAGCTCTGCCCCTACCACGTCTAGATCTACCCCTAGACTGAGAATCATAAGAAGGATACGTCCACCCCTTAGCAGGCCAATTCCTACTAAACTTGGAGGCTGAACTTGCAAAAATCTTTAACAGCCTGCATAGACTTAGCCTTGTCTTCCATTTTCTTCAAGACTGACTCCACAGGTGAACCAAACAACACATCAGACTGTAAAGGAGCATCCAAAATCCTTGTCTTAACATGGTCAGATAAATTCTGATCCCTCAGCCAGGCATGCCTGCGAAGAACTGAACCAGTGGCAGCCACCCTAGACAAGGCCTGTACAGCATCAAAACCACATTGTAAAGAATGCTTACCCACCTGTTCAGAAACATGCACCAAATCTTGTAATTCCTTACACTCAATGCCTTCCGCCAGAGCATCCACCTTAGACTTCAATTGAGAAAGAAGATAGTTTTGATATTTCAACATATGAAACTGGCAATTCAAAGCCCTCATAGCTAAGGTAGAAGATGTATAGACTTTCTTTCCCCATCTATCCAAAGCTCTGGCCTCTTTATCTGGAGGAACCGGATTTTTACAACAGAGGCCTTGACACCCTTAGGTCCCTGACTAACAGTTTCTGGGTCTGCCCTAGGACTCTTATAAAGATATTTATGAGCCTCAGGCACCCTGTAATACCTATCCGGTTTAACAGGAGCAGGAGGCAGAGAATCAGGATTAAGTGAAGCCTCTGCAAACACATCTTCCACAACATCCAGAACAGGGGTATAGCCAAGGGCCTATGCTGGGGTAAAAGCAAAATTCCCTAAGTCTTTTCCTGGAATCAGAGAAGTCCTGCCCTTCCCACTTAAAATGTTCCCTCATGGAATGAGGAGTCTCTGAAATAGAAAAATCCTCTGGAGGAGAAGCAGAAGGAGTCGAATCATCTGCATCAGAATCAGAATAAGGAGAGTACTCCTGCAAGTCTTCAGCCGAAGACTCTGAAACATCCGAAGCCTGCTCAAAACTCCCCAACTCTGGCTCCACCCTAGGCCTCTTATCAGGAGGGACAAAGAACCTCTAATCAGAGTAATCAAATCTTCTGCCATTTTAAGCATGTGCCTCTTGGGCACAGACCCTGCTGAACTAGGAGTGACACCAACAGAAGCTAAACCTGGCCTGCCTCGGGGAGAAGCCTTGGAAACAGAAGGAGAGGGCCTAACCACCCTAGGAAGGGAGGGGAGCACAGTAACCTGAGAAGCCCCTTCAGCCTGACCTGCCTCCTGAGAGGCCACATCCTGCAATATCAAAGTCTCCCCTTGGGACTCCAGAGAAGCCTCCGTGGAACCACCGGTTCCACTAACCTCTAAAGAACCGGCGTCCGAACGGACGACTCATCTTGCCTGGGTTTAACTGCTTTGTCTTTGCGCTTCGAAGAAGCGGCGCGGAGAATCCGACGGCATATTATAATTGCACCGCTTCCGAAGACCAGCCTAGCACAATCTAACCTTCGCTTAATAGTGCGCTTATTGAACCTAGCACAAAAGCGACACCCAACAACATCGTGCTCAGGCCCCAGACAAGGAATACACAAAGAATGATAATCCCTATGCGGTATCTGTTTCCCACAAGAAATACAGTTATTCACTTTTTCTGACATCCGGTAAAACACTGAGGCAAGAAAAAACCAAAATATTCCCCAACGGGGTACTTAGCCAACTTTGATTCGGTCTGAAACTCCGAACTCGAAAAATTTCAGAACGCCGAACGGCACTTGCAACGCTGCTTCTGCATCGGACCATGCGGCAAAAAAGACTGAGGATATGACGTCGGTCATGCGCATTTGTACCCTGACGTCCTGATGTCAGTCTTAAGCGCCTTGACCGACGTCAGCCTAATACTTTGGTATTCGGGCCGACCGAGGACAGCGGACTACCCATATGTAAGGACTGCAGCAATGTGAGATGAAGAACATATTAGGTTACTAGAGCCAGACACATACTGCTCACTGAGAAACCCTATCAATGATCATTCAGCAGTAATCATGCAACTGATCCATGCTTTCATACACCACGTGTCCTCTCCTTACAACTCTGATGTTTGAGTAGGTGGAAAATGAAAGAAATAATTGCCACTGCATATATGCAGTGACCCCAACAAGCCATATCAATGGATTGATCAGATCATCATGCATATACCCTATGGTTTTATACAAAACATGCCTTACAAAAAAGTACCCGCCTTCTCTGCACATTTCTCATAATCAGTTCAGAAGAAAGTGAAATATATGACATCAGTAATGAATTTTAACTTACTATTTCTATAAACATAGATTGCCCCTTGGTAAGCAATATCAATGATTTGTTAATGGTGGTCATACAATTACTCTGTGCTTCTACACAAAGTTTGCATCCTTGCCCCTAGATAAACACCTTCTAACAAACTACTGGGGAAGCTAGAAGTGACACATGACATTTGAGGCATGATGTGAGATTTACAGGATCTGTGCAGCAATACGGAAGGCTGAAATATCAGTACCAGTGCTGTAGATAAAAATGTAATGGAGTTAGAGAATTTCATGCAGAGAAAACCAAAAATGCAAGGCAAAATGTTAACATTTCAAGAAAAATGTGAATATTTTAAAAAGTAGTGTGTGAACAACTTCCACATTATTGCTTTAAAAGAAGATACAGCGTGACACAATCTCAAATACATTGAATCACAGTTAAATAATTTATGTGCTAAAAGTTTTGGTACAGCTTTACAGGCTGAGGTAGCAAGTAGGATAGAGCATGTAATCTTACTGATTTCTCCATTCACCAAATCACCAAACCAAACAATTGTTTATTAAAAGGGCATACCCTAGTACCTTTGCAGAAAGTATAATTGAAGAGGTTAAAAATAAAAGACTTACTAAGAACAGGTCTATAAACACTGTTAACACTAGGAATCCCAGTACTCCATCTGTAATAAACTCAGTATTAGGTAGATCTGAGCATGAATCTGGTTTGGTTATGGATAGAACTAGAACTAATTTTACTTTTTTTTTGTTACATTTAATCTAGATTATCAATATATAAAAAATATTCTTGTTAAAAACTGGGATATTCTTATGGAGGATAAGGGACTAGTGGAAAACTAGGTATTGAACCCAAATGTTCTGTTAGAAGAGGTAGAAACCTAAAAAACCTTTTTGAATGTGAATTCAGAATACATCCTAATCTAATAGGGATGAGGCAATGTGGCAATTGCCCTTATTGCAAATATATTGTGGTAGGTTCCTCATTATATGTAAACAATATACATCTAAATAGTAAGAACTATAACTGTAATTCCAAAATGATAGTCTATGTGGCTAAATGTCAATGTTGTGAATCATTCTACATCAGTAAAACTGAGCGTAGACTTAGAGATAGAGTGTATGAGCATATATATTGTATTAATAAGCACAAATTGGATAACTCCTTGGCAAAACATATTAACTTCTATCCAGAACACAGATTTAAATTTTGGATCTTGGACCAAGTAGAAATTAATCCAAGGGGTAGTCCATTTATGGTGGAATTAGAAAAATAGAGCTTTTATGGCAAATTTGCCTAAATGCATACAATTTTCCAGTTTAAATGATATGTGCTCTATAGCATGCTGTTTAAAACTGAAAATCTTAAGATGAATTTTTTTGCTTTATTATACAATGTGTGATTATATATATTTTTATATGTATTTTAAGATGATATTGCTGCTGCTTAGGTATAAATTAACAATAAGAAACTAAAATCATGATTAAATAGTGAAAAATATTTTCTTTCTTTTAAGTGTTGTTTCTTTAAATTTTTAAGGGCTAGGAAATCAGGTGATTTTCTTTAGTCTTATGTAAACTAATATGGTAATTGCCTTTTTTTATCTGATGAAGATCAACTATATGTTTTGGATGAAAAGCGCTTAATAAATTTGAGAGTAGTAGTTCCAGTCGTGTTGCCTATTGTCTATTCTGATTTATTTACAGGCTTAAAATTTTCCTGGAGAAATCTCATTCCAATAAATCACACATTTAACCAATTATAAACTCCAGCAATATAACTGGAGCTGCTGTAGTTAGTTGAAATGTACTGAAGTAACCTAAAACTTCAACTAGCAAGCCTTCTAGGGGTAAGACTAAATTTAAATACCTCACTTTACATTTATGGACCATTCTAATCAACTATCAGTCAATCAATTAATCACGTTCTTGATATAGGAGACCTAAGGTATTTCAATACATATCAATTTTCAACTGCAGCAGCTTCAGCTGTGTGTCATAGACAAATAAAACCTGATGCTATGCCAGAATTGCATACTTCTAAAAAAGTAGCAGTATTTTCAAGATTACAATACAGCAAGAATAAAAGTGAATAGAAAACTCAGAAGTCTTTAAAAAGCAAATATCTTGATATCTTGTTTGTTTATTTAATTTGATAACTGGGTAAGTACACTAGTCCAAGGACCCTTTTCAAACATGACCTAAGCCATTGTGGCATCTAACATTCCTATGCAAACAATAATGCAGGTAGCAGCATAGAAGAAAATAGATTGCAAAATACATAAACAGGGATTAAGGTTAAATAACACAAGAAGAGAGTATAGGTGAGTAGGTAATGGGAACTTCAAGCAGTTAAGGAAGCAGTTAATATTATATATCTCTTGTAGGTGCGTGTGTGTGTGTATGCATATATATATATATATATATATATATATATATATATATATAGATATATAGATAGATATATGGGTCTACTTTCACAAGTCCAGTTTCGTGTACTTTCGCAAAACTACAGTTCACCAAGGTTGTTATTGGAGAGCATGGTACATGAGGATAAGGGAATTTCCCCTTTTCCTCACTGTAGTGCAATCTGGGATTTCGTATATGAAGGTAATACAGATCATGCTAGTGGGTCGTAGAAAAGGAGAGGCAGTGTGATAAAGAGGTTTGGAGTGTATATGTGATTAGAGGATACAAACACACACATTTTATATATATATATATATATATAGAGAGAGAGAGGGGGGGGGTGACAACCATTGCTAAATTATTTGCAAGGATCTACTGAAGTACAATTTACAGTTGTTAATTATTATACTAGAGTGCTGGGTGAAATTCATAACATTTTATATTTAGCAGTGAGATTCAAATCAAAAGAAAGTATTTTACACTTTTTTGAGAAATATTTGAAACAGAAATTCTTTGACATTGTTGTTTCATATTGCATTGCAATATTTGTTACAGTCGGTAAGTAACCATTTATAAAATGTTTTATATGCTATTGGTAGAGAGCAGGGTAGTTTGCATAGTAGGTTTTTTCCATAATTTCTTAATGTGCAGGAATGTTGTCTAAATGATAGTTTGTTTAATACAAGGAGTCACTAATGGTTGCTTATGAGATTAAAAGCAAACCTGATTAATAGGGAGAAGGCTCTGGCTGCTACACATGACCATTTGGATTGAAACATGGTTAAGCAGTAATATTCACTGAAGTGCCTAAGATGTATAAATCTTAATATTCTGTTTTCTACCTTCTGCAGAATTAGTGTTTTGATGAACTGGAGGGATATTATCTGTTCTTTAATACAGGAAGTAAGATTTTAATGGTGGTGACTCTTTGAAGACGAGCATTTCAGAGATTTTATAGGCTTCTAATTATGTCTGGACTTCAGGATTTCAATATCAGAATGGAAAGTAAGGTTTTTTTTTTTTTACAGTGCACCTAGGTATTACTGTTCTGTAATGGTCTAGGGGGAAATCCAGTTGGATGGTATGGCAAGATAAGATTTGCATTTGAATTTATGAGATCTGAATAAAGTCACTAAAAGAAAGAATTATGATATATAATAGGCAATGTCCCTTTATAAGGTTAATGATGATGCATGCTGGAAAGGGATATTTATGTTTTCATTAAATACAGCTGCATGTGAGTATTACTGAGTAAAGTTGCTAAAGCATTTATCGTGTGTGTGTGTTCATTAGAATAGGTTTTATAGTAGTAGTCATTGTTAGTTACTATTGCAGGCTAGTTGCCCAACATAATGCATCCGAAATTATCCAAGTGCAACTAACTCTGGGCAAAACTGCAATCCATAATGTAGCTTGCTACAGATCCCCCACCATGCCCCAGGACTCCCACTCCTCTTTTCTTGATATACTGGAAAATATTAGGGTTCAACCAAACACCCTAATAATAGGTGATTTCAACTACCCCACCATTAACTGGGAAAACTACTCATGTACCAACTCCTTCGCTCAACACTTTCTAGAATTCATAAACTCCAGTGCCCTGGATCAACTTACCCACAACTCCACAAGGGGCAATAATATCCTAGACCTAGTCATTACCAACATGAGTGACCAGTGTCCACACCTGAAGTCAACTCCTCGTTGGTCAGATCCAACCATAAGCTAATCACCATAGATATCCACCCCCCCCCCCAATTAAGGAAATCACTGTAAAAATTTCTCCAAACCCAACTTCATGCTTAAGACAGAAATGGTAAACTTCACCACACTTATGCGGATGGACAATACAGTTATGACTGCCAAATCTTATACAAATGCACTCTATATGCACTTACACGAGTGCATGGTTCATGCTCTCCCTAGCAGAACCAAGACGCTATCCTCCAAAAAAAGGAAGCCAGTCTGGTGGTCCACTGCTATAAACAAACTCTACAACAGAAGGAAGAAACTGTTGCAAAAGAGAGTAAAATCCCATGAGTGGAGGAGCTCCCTAGTCAGCCTCAGTAAGAAGCTGAGATCCCTCATAAAATCCTCCAAAGCCAGCTATGAAAACAAGACTGCTACTGACTCTAAGGACAACCATAAAGCATTCTATAGCTATGTCAAGAATCTCAGTGGCAAGACACCCAGATATGCCCTGAGTTACAGCACAATGGCACGAAAATTACAGAAGCAACTGATATCAAAAACATCCTGGCTGATAGGTTCAGTGCCAACTTTACCTCCCCACCCCCTAAAGGGCCCAAATCCATTCTGGAAGAATGCAGTGCCCCTGCAATCACAACTGAGCAGGTACAAACTGTGCTCTCCAAAGCCAAGAACACAGCATCCATGGGACTGGACAATATCCCTGGCTCCCCTCCACCCAAGCACCATGTTCAATAACAGCCTCACATCAGGCTTTGTACCCACTGAGTGGCACACAGCAACACTTATACCACTCCACGAAGGGGGAGCCACCACAGACCACAGGAACTATCGCCCTATTAGCCTGAAGAGCCTGATTTGCAAGGCCATGGAACGTATCATCATGGAACTCATAAAGACATTGGTAACCTCCAAACTCTAAACCCCACCCAGTTCGGGTTTGTGAAGGGCAGATCATGCCTCCTGAACCTGATTGACTTATTTGAAACGTCACCAAAGCCGTAAACGAGGGTAAGACAGTTCACACAGCCTATCATGACCTCGCCAAGGCTTTCAACACCATCCCCCATTCTGGAATCATAGATAATCTCACTAAACTGGGTAAAAATCCATACATCACAAGACGGGAACCCACACTGTAAAAGTTGCAGACTCCAAATCTGACTTCAAACCTGTGACAAGTGGTGTACCACAGGGTTCAGTCTTGGGTCCTCTCCTGTTTGGTATCTACTTCTCTGAAGTACAGGCTAACACAGAGGGCCTCTGGCTGATGAAGTTCACATATGACTGCAAATTAGGTGCCATAGTCGAGTCCCCAAATGACGTGGGCATCCTACAGAAGGGCCTTACAGAGACTGATGCCTGGTGTCAGAGCCATGGCCTCAAGCTCAATGCCAAAAAGTGCATCGTCATCCCCTTTGGTAAAAACTCAGTACCCATGAACTACCACATAAGCGGCAGTCCACTTAATGCCAAAGGTGTTATAAGAGACCTTGGGACTCAGGTGGACAGTAGTCTCTCCTTTGATAATCACATTGCCACAGTAGTCAGGAAATCCTTCTACGTGGCACACCTCATCACAAAAGGGTTCTCATCCAGGAAAAAGAGAGATCATTGTTCCCCTCTAGAAGACCCATTATTGAGTACAATGCCCCTTTTGGAATGAACCTCACAAGACATCTGCAACAGCTGTAAAGGCCACAAAAATACCTCACAAAGAGGATTACGGGACTCAAACAGATACCCTATGCTGATTGTGTCAAAAAACTCAAGCTTTACTCCATAGCATATCGCCTACTCTGAGGTAATCTCTACCTAACATACAAAGCTATGTCAAACGCAGAGCTGTTGGACATGCTACACCTAAAGAAATCCCAATCCTACCGAGCTACATGCTCCAGGGACCTAAACCTTGTCACCACAATAAACAGAACATGCTGGAGGGATAGATTCCTGTCCCAGAAACTTCCCATACTCTGCTAATGAGGAACTCTGCTTGACACAGATAGGTAGCTTGTTCCACTCTACAAGAAAATCTTGATGAGTGGATGGGAAATAGGAAATTCACCCCTGGGATCACTTCTGTGGCTCTGCTCAACAGAGGCACAGGAAAATAACCTTTGTGGGTGGCAAAAGCCAGGGAACCTTGTTGGCTAGGCTTACATAGGCCCTTGGGCCAATAGCCTAGTACCTACCTATGGACCTATGAACTTCCCATGGTGTCAGAAGGACCACAAATAATAGATCCTTACTGTCGCTCATCTTATATTGCTAGTTAAGAAGAAGAGGCGTGGGTATTCGTTTATATACTTTATTACATACAAACACATCAGGATTCATAGCAACAACATAAAATATAAACAAACTGACTGACTACTACATATACATACATGCTTATGCTCACTACAAAATGGCAGTCTTGCTTGCACATGCTCAGTATTTATGTACATGTGCTAGCTCACTGGAAACTTCTTAAAGCTACATACACACACTGATCTACATCCTCGCTCCAGACCTCTGAACTGTACCAAATTCCTCAGTAAATACTGGTTTTGAGGGGGAAAATATTGAGGTACCACAAATTCCCATGTGGCACCCTTAATTTACGAATTTCTTAGTTTTTTTTTTTTGATTTTTTAATCCTGACATCATCACAAGGTGTGCATGATCTCGTCAGCTTCTGCAGACTGGTCTGTGTGCGCACAGCAGCTTTCTTCCCTGGCTCGGCTCCTCCTGCAGGTAAATACTTATTTAATGGCAACAACAGCTTTACTTTTTAAGGGCTGCAGTTCAGCTCCTCCTCCAGGTAAAAAATGTCAAGACAAACACCAGCTACAAATACATTTGATTATGTGTGCATTATTTATCGGCCGGCTGTGGTTTGGCTGCAGTAGAATGTACTTAACGGCAGGATTTTACTTATGGCTGTAGGCAGGAGAGACTGCTCATTTTGCTTATTATTGCAAGAGACAACTGTGCTTTATGTCATATTGGCTGCAGTGTGTGTGTGTGTGTGTGTGTGTGTGTGTGTGTGTGTGTGTGTGTATGATAATGAACATTGAATAGTGTTATGCTTGCCAGAGGCGAAAATAGATGAGAGATAAGCCTTGGAATGCCTTAATGTAAGGAAATATGGCTCTTTTTTTACATGTTGGTACAAATGTCGTCACCCACAAGGATTTTCAGACTGTTAGCAGTAAACTGACAGCCCTCTTAGATAGTATTGCTTGTACTATTGCTAGGACATATTTTTCACAAATTACCTATAGAAAGTATAGTCAGGTCACTGTGAATGAAAATTTGTTTGGGTAAATACCTACATAGAAAAATGTCCTGCTTTAAAAAATGGAAATGTGTAATCTTGCATTGGGCATGTGTTCAGACAGGATGGTGTGTAGTTGTCAAGGTCAGGGAAGAGAATTTTTGCAACAGATATTTTGCAATATTTGACAAACACTAGGCAGGATTTTTGCCATGTCAAAATTTTAACAGCCCACAGATAGCAACATTTGATGCCTCTCTGATGGTTGTTAATGCTAGGAGTATTAATAATAAAGTTTTTTACTGGAGAATTTGCTACGTTCCCACAAGATTGATGTTATTGTTTGTGAAACATGATTAAAGAAAAATTACTGGAAACCAGTTCTGTCAGGGTATAAATGTTTTTACTGTAACAGACATTCCAATAAAAAATCAGGTGGAAGTGTTATGATAGGGATTAAAGATAGCTATGAGACCTGTGATTATTACATGTTCAGTGATAACACCAACACTAAAGACTGTGTAACTGTGACAGTAAAGACAACCCTGGAACATAATTGTTGGCGTGTATAGACCACCAACGTCAAGGGCAGATGACCTAGAGAAAGTTATACATTTCTTGCATGAAACACGCAAGGGAAGAATAATATTAGCTGGGACTTAAATTTACCAGAAATAGACTGAAATAATATTGATTCTACAATGTTAGCAAGAACATTATTCACAGCGTATATTCAGGAACAACAATTGCTTCAGATTGTAAAAAAAACTACCATGGGACGGAACATACTAGACATGGTTTGTGTTTCCAAAGAAATTACTGTAACTTCAAGTCAAGTTTTACCACCATTGATGTGCAGTGATCATGGTGTTATAAAGGTTAATTTGTTGCTAGGCAACTCTGCCAAACTGAAATCTAAGCTAATTCACAGAAGGTTAATTACAGATTATATGGAAGCAAAACAGTCAGTATGTAAAACTAACTAGAGTGAGGTATTCAGTTGAAAACTGCAGATGGAATGTGGAAAGTTTTGAAAGAGAAATTGAGTGCAAAAAAATAAAAAAAAAATGTTTGACATCAGGATCTAGGCATGCAACATCAGGCGTATATATTTCCATAAGAACAAGATATCTGATTAAGGTGAGAGACAAAAAAATATAAGAAATGGAAGAGAGGTCGAACTACAACTTTGAAAACTGAAATAAGCTGGACAAACAGATTAAGCATAGTGTGAGACAGGATCAAGAAAAAATTTGAAGAAAATTTATATAAATATATTGAGCATAATAGGAAACCTTTTTATAGATGCATAAGATGTGGAAGGAGTAAAGACACACAAACTGATAAATTGTGTGCAGATTCTAAAATTTATTGTCCTGGTCCCCTTCAAGAAACACATTACACCGAATGACATTTGACGATCTTTATTAAATTTCCATAAGCCTATCTACCACAAGAGGAGGGGTTCTGGCCCAGAAATTGTAGTTTATTGGCCGTATGGGTAGTTTTTCCATCTCTCTCAACTTTCTGGTTTTAAAGCCCGCGTTTGCACTTGATCCCCACCTTTCCTGTAAATAGTCTAGTCCAGGTACAGATTTTCTGTATCCAGGACTGTTTGTAAGCTTCTGAGCCCCCCAAGCCTTTGTGTTGGAGTGGAGCTTTCTAGCTTATCGGTGGGAGTGGTAAGTACTAGGTAGCCTGTCTACCACAAGAGGAGTGGTTCTTGGCCCAGGAATTGTAGTTTATTGATCATTTGGGAAGCTGTCCATCTCTTTCAACTTTCTGGTTTAAAAGACCACATCTGTGCTGGTTTCCCATCGTTCCTGTAACTAATCTAGTCCAGATGCAGAGTTGCTGTCTACAGGACTGTTGATAATCTTCTGAGCCCCGCAAGCCTTTCTGTGTTGGAGGAAAGCCTTCTAATAGCTTATCACTGGGAGTGGTAAGCACTAGGTAGCTTGTCTACCACAAGAGGAGTGGTTCTTGGCCCAGAAATTGCAGTTTATTGATCATTTGGGAAGCTGTCCATCTCTTTCAACTTTCTGGTTTTAAAGACCAAATCTGCGCTGGTTTTCCATCGTTCCTGTAACTAACCTACTGGAAAGCACTAGAAAGCCTTAAACTGATACAAGCCTTCTAGCTTAAGAGAGAGTCTTTGGTGTGATTAAGTATCATTTTTCTGTATTTTCTTGCTGTACTTAACTGTTTTCTACCTAACCGCTGATTTTCCAGCATTTATTGTGATTTAAAAGCTTTTTTTCACATATTGTACTTGACTGCTTGCACTTTTAAAAAGTCATTTTTTGTTTAAATAATTTGTTTAACTGTTGTAGGCTACACACTAAAGTACGATAGCCTTTTCTGATTACTTGTAGTCGTTTAAAGCTGTTTTAAGTGTACTTTTTATTGTTTTTGCCTTACCTTTTCAAAAAAAAAACATTCCTTGTTTCCCACCTTTCTAAGCTAGTGTAGTCCAGTTTTCAGGCTACTGCTGAATTCAGGGCTGTGTTACAAGTTTCTGAGTTGCCCATACTGTACTTGGATAGAGGGAAGTTTCTCTGTTCACCTGTGAGAGAGGGGAAATTTGAGCAGCCATCTGCCTCTGTAGGAGTGGTTCCAGCCCAGAAGTTAGTAGTTTAAAAATCACGCTTGCATGGTTTTGCGCACCTGGCAGCACTGGTTAGCTATGGTTAAATTATTCCCACCTAGTTTCCTAGCAGCAGCCCCCCCTATACCCCTTACTCTGTTTAATCTTCCTCTCTCTGTCCTTAGTGTTGTACTTAGCCTGTACTCTCCCTCCCAGTAGTGTTTGTCATTTTTTCTTTCCTACCCCTGAACCTTGTGACTCCTCTCTGTACCTTGACTTCTGTGTCCAGTAGGTATCACTCTGTCCACTCCAAGACCTACAGAACTGGATATTTCCCTTCCATATTCTTCCTACCCTCACCTTCTCACCCCTTTTCCTTTCCATCTCTGAAGTGCTCTGTGACCCACTCCCCCTTCCCTTTCTATCTCAAACCTTCTCTTTGCTAACTTTCTCTGTTACTTTCTCCTTCCTCTCTCTCTTCTGTGTGGGGGCTCACTCCGCCTCCCTACCCCAATTCCCACCCCCAGGGTCCTAACCTTATACTTCCCTAACCACACCCACTTACTCAAACATCCCTTCCTGTTCTTTCCCGCCAAAACTTAACCCCTCCTATCCATACACACTCTTCCACCCCCTCTTCTTCCTCTACTCCTAAAACCTTCCTACTCTCCTATAACTAATTTCTCTCCTCTTCTACACCTGACCTTCTGCTTATATACCTTTAGTCTCTATACCTACACTTTGTATTCTCTCTTCTTACCCCTTCATATCCACACATTACTTCTTTCCTTCCTTCCTCCCTGTACTTTACCTAAAACTTTCTCCTCTCTCACCCTCTCTTGCTCAATTAACTTATAACTTCCCTTACCTCACCACTCCTACAAATGGCTCCATACACACCCACCATGGTAATATTCTTATCATTATTCTGTACCTCTTTATTCTTCTTACCTTCTTACCTTCTTTGAACACCCACTTATTTACCAGCCAGAACTTATAAATAAACATACAGCTATCTTCCACACCTCTCTTACCTCCTTCTTAAATTCCACATCCTCCCCTAGCTATCACCTTCCCAAATTCCATAGGCACTATCATCTTACCTACACCTTTCCTCTGATAAAAATGAAACAACTAACCCCTCTTAGTAATCTCACACCCAGACCTTATACTCCAACCCTACAAGATGGTGATATTCACCCCAATCCAGGCCCATCAAATCCCTCCCTCAAGTATCTAAGCCTAACCTCAATAACACCCTTCTCATAGGTCATCTAAATATACGAAGTATAAATAACAAAGTACCCTATTTACATGCCCTGTTAGAAATTCACCACTTTGACATTCTGTGCCTCTCAGAGACCTGGCTAAAGCCAGCCACCAAAGACACTGAAATTATACCCCAAGGCTATAATATACATAGGCTTGATCGTACTAAGCGTAAAGGTGGTGGTGTGGCTATTCTATTTAAGAACCATCTTAGCATCTCCACCCTCCCAGCCTGCCCAACCCAAGATCCTAGTGTTGAAGCCATCATCACTAAACTTCAGTTAAATGCTCAAAAAGCCCTTTACATCATCTGTATGTACATACCTCCAGGCAACAACATACCAGTCTTAGAAAACTTCCTCAGCTGGACTTCCACAAACTTCCCCCAAGAAACTATAATTCTGGGCGACTTTAATATAGACTGGGATACTATTAGTAGCAACAATCCCTCCTGTCATATAAACCTATATAGTTTTACACAATCCATTACCACCACAACTAGGTTTAATAAACCAAATAAGAAACAGAGTATCTTAGACTGGATACTTATAAACAAAGTTAATGTCTCTTACAAAGTAGGAACTATGCCCGATGACCTCAGTGACCACTGCCTAACCTATATCTCCAGAGTAAAGACTGACTATCTAAACCTTCCTAACACTAGAATAATACGCCTACCAAAACTTTAACAGTGATTTGTTTCAAAAGGATCTCAAACATGTAACTGGAAACTCTTAAAATCACTTCCTCTTAATGAAGCAGTATCATTCTTTAACTCAACCTTCCTTTCCATTTTGGATAAACATGCCCCTACGCTCTATTAGAATGAAGTCTAATACAGCCCCATGGCTCTCTAAGGAAACAAAGAAACTAATTCACAGTAAAAATAAAATTTGGGCCAAATGGAGACACCACAGAACCACCTCTGATTTTCATCATTTTTGCAAACTTAGAAATCTAAAAAGCAATAATCTCTAACAAAAGAACTATTACTGTGATCTTCAAACAACCCAATTATACAAGCCAAAACAATTCTGGTCCTCAATCAACAAACTCCTTTCTCCTGGTTCAGCTAAAACTCCTCCCTATAAACGCAAAACCCAGACAACTCCTAAATATTGCTAACCTAGCCTTCAACACCTTTTTATTGAAACCATTCAATCTCTTGCTAGACAACTGAACGCCAATAACTTTTACCCTCCAAATAATCTTATGGATTCATCCCAAAACTTCACTCTTCATCCTATCTCTACCTCCTTCATCTATAAGCTTATTCTTAAACTGAAACCCTGCACCCCTCTGCTGACAAACTCCCTCTCTCTTTCTTCAAAAGGCTGCTAAACAGATTGCATACCCTATATCTTTACTCATTAATAGGACTATCCAAGAAGGAACCATACCAGATATATGGAAAATCTCTCATATCATCCCACTACACAAAGGTGGAAACTCTATTGACTTTACTAACTTTAGACCTATTCCGGCTCCACTAAGTCTCCTCTTCAGTTTTCCCCTTGAAACTAGTCTAAATCTCAACCCAAGCACTCAAAAAGCATCCTACAGTCCAGCACTTGCTCAGACCTAATAGCAAACACTAATATACCCCGACACTTGATTGCCCAGCAGGGCAAGGCTCTTTATCCACCCCTCACCAACCAAGTGACTAAGCAGCACACCCTACTATTAAGGCATGACCAAAGGGCAACTTCAGGTGGACACTCCAGTCCAGCTGGTGAACCTGGGCATCCTGAAGCAATGTTACAACTGCCTCATGTACACAGACAACCCTCTCCTCCTACCAGAAAACACTAACATATGAGAGAGATGCAATTATACAGCCAAACTGGAGGCTAAGATCTCTCCACCCAAGACTGGAACAGACAGTCATGAGGAGAAGGTTAACACTTGCACCACACTTCCAGCCTCACATAGACCTACTAAACCAGCATTGGCAAAAAATACACATAAATACACTAAATCATACTCAGAAGCTCTAAATAAAAACCTGCAAAAGCATCAGAGAGCTCCAAAGCAGACACCAAAACAACCTGCACCTCCTGTCACAAACCAGACAACACATAACACAAAATCAATGTGCCGCACAATCACAGCCCTTAAGGCGGAATAACATACCTAACACCCTAGTAGTAGGTGACTCTATAGTCAGGCACACTGACGTCCCACTCACTAGACTGGACAAGGAGAAGGTTACTGTTAGCTGCCTGTCGGGAGCCAGAATCCGCCACATAACACAAGCACTCAGGTCACTCCTGAACAAGTACAAATATGATGCTGTTATTGTTCATGTTGGTGTGAATGATCTGAGACATACCTCCCTGGACTACATGAAAACAGACATGGAAGAGCTCTCTGATCATCAAGCCCAGGCGGGTATGACCCTGACCCTGAGTAGCATCCTGCCCTCACCAAGAATGATACCTCAGTATAAAGAAAAAATTATCAATTTCAACAATTGGCTAAGCTTCTGGTGTCATTCAAAGGGGATCCAGTGTCTGTCAGCTTGGGACGACATGCTCGACAAGCCACATTGCTTCACGGCTTGCACCTGTCAACCCTAGGCTTTTGAATACTGGCCAGTGCTCTTGCTGCCTCCATAGTGCCTTTTTTAGGCAAGGCTCAAAAGTTAAACCCACCTCCATAAACAGCACAAATAAAAAAATGAGGGTTATGCTACTCAACGCCAGATGTTTAAATCTCAAAATTTATGCGCTCGAAGCACTCCTCAGTATGGAGAATGTCGACATCTGTGCAGTAACTGAAACCTGGTTCAAGGCTCCAGAGAGCACTGCAGCACTACTGGGCTACAACTCATACCACACATTTCGGCCACAGAACATGGACCGAAACACAAAAGGAGGGAGTGTATCCATATTCATCAAGGATACCTACACCTCCATGTTAGTGGTGCAGCATGATACCCCTGAGATCATCCATGTGCAACTAACATCGGGCAAATCTGCAATGCAAATTGTGGCCTGCTACAGATCACCCTCCATGACCCAAGACCACCACTCTGCCTTTCTGGAGGCACTGGAAAACATGAAGGTCCTACCGAACACCCTGATATTGGGTGATTTCAATTACCCTACCATTAACTGGGAAAACTACTCGAGTACAAACTCCCAGGCTCAGCGCTTCCTGGAATTTATCAAATCAAATGCCCTGGATCAGCTGGCAAACTTCCCTACCAGAGGTGAAAACATATTGGACCTGGTCATCACCAACATTGGCGACAGGTGTTCCGCACCGGAGGTCAACCTGTCACTGGTTAGATCAGACCATAAACTAATCACTCTGGATTGTCCACACCCCACCACCACCCCCAACCAAGGAAACCACAGTGAAAAACTTTGCTAAAGCAAACTTCACCTTACTTAAGACAGAGGTGGTAAGTTTCACAGCCCCCACGCTAAAGAATAACTCTGCCCAAGATGCAGAATCCTTTACAAACGCACTCTATGAGCACCTACAAGGATGCATGGATCATGCCATCCCTAGCAAAACCAAGACTCCTCCCCTAAGAGAAGGAAACCAGTCTGGTAGACTCCTGCCATAAACAGGTTATACAATAACAGGAGGAAACTAGTTCAAAAAAAAGCAAATCCCAAGAAGGAAAGACATCCCTGATCAGTATCAGTAAGAAACTAAGGTCCCTCATAAAATCATTCAAGGCTAACTTCGAAAGAAAAATAACCAAGGATTCGAAAGATAACCACAAAGCCTTCTTTAGCTATGTCAAGAATCTAAGTGGCAACTCACAGATATGCTCTGAGCTAGTGCAAAATAGCACAAAATACACTGAACCTAATGATATTGCCAACATCCCGGCAGATAGATTCAGTGCAAACTTCACCCCCCTCTCACCTCCAAAAGGACCCACAACAATACTGGAAAAGTGTAGTGTCCCGGAAATCACAGCTGCACAGGTGAAAACAGCCCTTTCAAAAGCCAAAAACACAGCGTCAATGGGGCCAGATGGTCTCCCAGGCTGCATCTTGCATGAACTATAGAACGAACTAACCCCCCACCTAAACACGCTGTTCAACCTCAGCCTCTCCACAGGCTACATGCCCATAGAATGGCGCACAACAACGGTTATTCTTCTCCACAAAGGAGGGGCCACAACTGACCCTGGTAACTATTGCCCCATAAGCCTGACTAGCCTGGTCTGCAAGGCTATGGAGCGCATCATCATGGAACTCATTAACAAAGACATTGGGAACCTCCAAACACTTGACCCGACCCAGTTCGGCTTTGTTAAGGGCAGATCATGCCTACTTAACCTGGTTGACTTCTTTGAGACAGTCACCAAGGCCATAGACAAGGGAAAGGTGGTTTACACAGCCTACCTTGACCTCGCCAAGGCGTTTGACACCATTCCTCACTCAGGTATTATAGAAAAACTCACCAGACTGAACATAAACCCCTACGTCACAAGATGGGTTGCCAACTGGCTTACAGACAGAACTCGCGCGATAAGGATAGCGGGCTCCAGGTCTGACTCTAAATCAGTCACAAGTGGTGTCCCGCAAGGCTCGGTCCTGGGACCCCTACTGTTCGGCATATACTTCTCAGAAGTACAGGCAAACACAGGAGGACTATGGCTAACCAAGTTTGCCGATGACTGCAAACTGGGAGCCATAATTGATTCTCCATCTGACACGGACATCCTCCAAAAAGGCCTTTCGGAGATGGACACCTGGTGTCAAAGTAATGGCCTCAAGCTAAATGCCAAAAAATGCATAGTCATCCCATTTGGGAAAAACAAAACACCCACAAATTACCACATAGGTGGCAGCCCCTTTAATACAGAAGAGGTAATAAGAGATCTGGGGACCCAGGTAGATAGCAATCTCTCCTTTGACAATCATATTGCCAAAGTAGTTAGGAAATCCTTCTATGTGGCCCATCTAATTACTAAAGGGTTCATATCTAGAAATAAAGAGGTTATAGTGCCCCTCTACTCATCACTCATCAGACCCATCAGAGTACAATGCCCCATTTGGGATGTACCTCACAAGACACTTCCAACAGCTGGAAAGACCACAAAAGTATCTCACCAAGAAGATTACTGGCCTCAAACATATGTCCTATGTAGACCGACTGGAAAATCTCCGTCTGTACTCAGTGGCATATCGCTTACTCAGAGGTGATCTCTGCCTGACTTACAAAGCCATGTCCAACTCAGAATTGATGGACATGCTCCACCTAAAGAAATCCAAGTCACCGCGAGCCACGCGCTCTAGTGAGCTAAACCTCGCCACAACAATGAATAGAACATGCTGGAGGGATAGATTCCTGTCACAGAGACTCCCCATGCTTTGGAACAAAATTCCTAACTACATTAGGCAGAGCCCCTCACTAACACTCTTCAAGAGAAACCTTGACGAGTGGATGGGTAACAGAAAATTTACCCCGGGATCACTTCATTGGCTCTGCTTAACCTAGGCTCAGTTAATTAATCAATGGGGGTGGTGAAAGCCGACACACTCTGGCTAGGCTTATAAATGCCCTCGGGCAGATAGCCTAGTACCTACCTATGAACCTATAAACATAAATGTTACTCAATATTCATTCATTTCAACCAAACATGATACAGGTGAAATAACATACATGTAACATTATCTTAGGACAGGACAGCGTAAACCTGCTCATCCTGATCAGTAAGCAGCGTCCATACCTCCACTCACCTCCTTACGGGAGCAGCTGCCACTTCCGTTACCATTTATCGGTACTTATCAAGCAGCGTAACCGCTCGCTTTCATAACCATTTATTACATTATACCATCAATTCAATAAGCAGCTTCACCCGCTTGCTTATATACTTATCAAGCAGCGTACCCGCTCACTTTCATAACCATTTATTGCATTATACCATCAATTCAATAAGCAGCTTCACCCGCTTGCTTATATACTTATCAAGCAGTGTAACCGCTCACTTTCCTTACCATTTATTGCATTATACAATCAACCAAATAAGCAGCTTCCTCTGCTTACTTATGTACTTGTCAAGCAGCGTAACCGCTCACTTTCCTTTTCCAACTTATTGAATTGACCATCCAGCACCATTAGGGGAACAGAAGAGAGTAAGCTTGCCCCTCTTCTCTGCCCACCAGCCTGACCAGGCTGTTGCCCTCTCTGCAGATCACTTCCAGCAATCTAAAAACCATTAAGGCATCCAGCCAAACATCATTCGGTGTACCCTGTCCCCACTAAGGTGGATATAGTTAACTCCTAAAACCCTCACATAAAAATAACCAGTTACCAAAATCACTGAAAACAAAACACTGACCCTTCGCCTATGCTAAGATAACCTAGCATACCCACTGCACATGAGCTAAATAATCCTTACTTCATGACCAATGGCAGCTCCACAATAACCAGTTACCAAAACTGCTGAAAACACAACACTGACCTCTTCACCTATGCTAAGATAACCTAGCATACCCACTGCACTTGAGCCAAATAATCCTTTCATGACCAATGGCAGCTCCACAAAGACTTCAAGGGCATTATAAAAACACGCAGAGTCAACTACATGCCATACCAAATTGCAACGCCATTTACCACCCAATCCAGTAATAACCAAATGAGCTCTCCTTAATGCCTGAGCAATACATTCTAATGAATTCAAAACCACTGCAAGCACCCAAGAAAATCTTCTTATACCACAGAAAAAGACTCACAGCAACCCTTGAAGAATTTAATCCACTTGAAAGACAGAATTCACAATGACAAAATATACAAGAACTGATTTTCTAATCTCTAGCGCCTCGGCAAGGGTTGCTGTGGAGTCTTTTTTCTGTGGTATAAGAATACATTCTAATGACTCCATCACTCCCTTCAACTGGACAACCTTCACAAATCCCACCATCATCTGAAAACACAGAAACCAGAACAAACCATGATGCCTAATCCCAGTCCCATTTCACTGCTTAAAATGACCATAATAGTATCATAAAATCCCATTGTCTAGCAATCCCGCCATCACGCTAACTACCCCTTTTAAGCAGTAAAACAGCTCAACAGCCATCATGGCATTCTAGCAACTCAACAAAACAAGCCATACTATTTTGTATTTAACCCCATTGCATACCATCATACCAATGAGATCACTTTAAAGTAGATACAATATTTTTTTTTTTATTCCTGATGCTCCCCACCCAAAACAAGCAAACAGACCATTGCGTTGTAACTATTGGGAAGAAAATATAATCCCATATGCGACTGCCTTGCTGAAAGACCATGACCTGTTTTCACACCACTCCATAGACCGACATCAACCTCACCTTCCTTCCACCTACTTTCGTCAGTAACTGTTGCCCACTGGTGCTTCCCATGTGTAATCTCGCACGCCACTGCTTCCATCATCTGCAAATTCACTATGTATCGCCACCCTGGTACTCGACACACCACCATCTACAAAGAGAAGGAGAAGAGTAAACCTCTAAAATGTAAAGAAAAGGCTCCATCTTATACCCACCTATTCCAGATTACAGCCGCAGCATTCTGAGACCCCATCTGCAAGAAAGAAAAGACATGTAAATCATCCAAAATACATAATCCCCATTCCAAAACATCAAGGACAACCTATCCCACCAACACATGAAGGAATGTAACACCACCACTCACATCTATGACAAAGCAGCCGGAACAGATGCTATGCTTCCGATGACCCTAGCAAATACCAAAGATAAATTTAAATACCCCATCTAATCATGCTTATTTTGATACAGGGTTTCCATATTGCTATTCCAAACTCATGTCTGAGTCTAATGTAGCCAACAACTATGAACAACAATGATGTCCTTTTTGATTAACTAACTTTATACATCTTCCATAAAGCCTGTAGTTCTATAACTATCATTACCCAATTGGTTGATATCAGTAGAAAAACTCATAGCTGAATCTACCCATACCCAGGTCCCAATTAAATTGCTTTTACAAACTCACGTCAATAGCATGACAAGTTTTTGCCTTAACCTGCCTTCCAGCGGGGTATGACATCTCAAACTCACAGGTCTTTCAATTCCCAAAATTCAGTCCGCTACGGTTGCCACTAATCTACCAGAAACAGAATGCATACAAAACTGTCCAAATATGAGCCATATCTGACCTTCTGTGAAATCTGTACCATTGAAATATGATCAATACCCTTCTAAATAACCCAATTGATTAGCCAAGTAGTGCCAAATATAGCTACCCCCAGGGCATAACATAATCATTCACCCTAGTGCTTACCTGATGAGATAAGGGTAACAATAAACTATTCTATGCCATTTAAAATTAATAAAGCAAAGTTTCCATGCTTACTAAACAAGGTACCCAAGGGTAACTGCACGAGACGCCTGCTTTAGTACTTAATTGTACAAACACACACCCTCACCTCACATGTAAAATGGCTGCAGCTAGAAATCCATTGTTGCGTTTCCAAGCAGTCAGTACAAATCATGCTCATGTTACAGGTAGTACTAGAGCTGCTTTCAACATATGCATGCTGATATATGGTTTCAAGTCCAGACATTCTACTAAAATCTGTACACTATATTAATTCACAGTCTCTCATCCTGTCAAAGTCTCAAGGAACTGTGGTTTCTGGACAATATACATTAAAACAAATCCTGTTACTCCAGCCACTCTACACATTTAAAAGAGAACAATATTTAAAATCATAGCTCTCAACCTTCCATCTATATAATGTGGAATAAATGGGCAAAATGTGGCTTACTATCTATTTCAGCTAGGAAGGTGATAGGATAGTTAAAAGACTTGACAAAGCCTAAACTAATGAGAGAACAAAGATCCAAAAATAGGGACAGATTTGCCATTGCTCCTATAAACTCCAAAAGCTACCAGAATAACAGGATGTGTGTCAAGACGCATCCTCTGAAGGAACTGAAGCCTGAAACCCAAGTACATGTCATTATTTAGGGATTTAATCCAAAGTAATTTGCCAGAAAACTACAAAATTTATGAGGAACAGACCCAAAATGTGAGGCCAAAATCTGGACATTCTATGAAAATCTATACAGTTGAAAGGTATGCAAGGGTGATTTTTTTTTGAAGGACATGAAGTCCAGACAGCTCCGCCTCCCGAATGGTCAGCCTTGCCAAGTCTCGAACCCGGGAATGCTGTCCTCTACAATCACATTAAAACATCACTATACCATTTGTCTTTTATTATTTTCAATAACTTAACATATAAGGAACCGGGTGTAACTGATTCATACAACCAAACACCAGTGCAAAAGTAGTAGCAACGAATGACTGAGGCCAGTAAAAGTACCCAGACTTCAAAACAAGGAAAACAATATGCAACAGCTCCAGCACTCAGCTAAAAGGCTTCACTGACCCAGACCTCTGAAGTAAAAAAAAAAAAAAAAAAAAATTATTGTAAGTAAGTATCAAAGGAAAAGTGTCCCGGAAATCACAGCTGCACAGGTGAAAACAGCCCTTTCAAAAGCCAAAAACACAGTGTCAATGGGGCCAGATGGTCTCCCAGGCTGCATCTTGCATGAACTATAGAACGAACTAACCCCCCACCTAAACACGCTGTTCAACCTCAGCCTCTCCACAGGCTACATGCCCATAGAATGGTGCACAACAACGGTTATTCTTCTCCACAAAGGAGGGGCCACAACTGACCCTGGTAACTATTGCCCCATAAGCCTGACTAGCCTGGTCTGCAAGGCTATGGAGCGCATCATCATGGAACTCATTAACAAAGACATTGGGAACCTCCAAACACTTGACCCGACCCAGTTCGGCTTTGTTAAGGGCAGATCATGCCTACTTAACCTGGTTGACTTCTTTGAGACAGTCACCAAGGCCATAGACAAGGGAAAGGTGGTTTACACAGCCTACCTTGACCTCGCCAAGGCGTTCGACACCATTCCTCACTCAGATATTATAGAAAAACTCACCAGACTGAACATAAACCCCTACGTCACAAGATGGGTTGCCAACTGGCTTACAGACAGAACTCGCGCGATAAGGATAGCGGGCTCCAGGTCTGACTCTAAATCAGTCACAAGTGGTGTCCCGCAAGGCTCGGTCCTGGGACCCCTACTGTTTGGCATATACTTCTCAGAAGTACAGGCAAACACAGGAGGACTATGGCTAACCAAGTTTGCCGATGACTGCAAACTGGGAGCCATAATTGATTCTCCATCTGACACGGACATCCTCCAAAAAGGCCTTTTGGAGATGGACACCTGGTGTCAAAGTAATGGCCTCAAGCTAAATGCCAAAAAATGCATAGTCATCCCATTTGGGAAAACAAAACACCCACAAATTACCACATAGGTGGCAGCCCCTTTAATACAGAAGAGGTAATAAGAGATCTGGGGACCCAGGTAGATAGCAATCTCTCCTTTGACAATCATATTGCCAAAGTAGTTAGGAAATCCTTCTATGTGGCCCATCTAATTACTAAAGGGTTCATATCTAGAAATAAAGAGGTTATAGTGCCCCTCTACTCATCACTCATCAGACCCATCAGAGTACAATGCCCCATTTGGGATGTACCTCACAAGACACTTCCAACAGCTGGAAAGACCACAAAAGTATCTCACCAAGAAGATTACTGGCCTCAAACATATGTCCTATGTAGACCGACTGGAAAATCTCCGTCTGTACTCAGTGGCATATCGCTTACTCAGAGGTGATCTCTGCCTGACTTACAAAGCCATGTCCAACTCAGAATTGATGGACATGCTCCACCTAAAGAAATCCAAGTCACCGCGAGCCACGCGCTCTAGTGAGCTAAACCTCGCCACAACAATGAATAGAACATGCTGGAGGGATAGATTCCTGTCACAGAGACTCCCATGCTTTGGAACAAAATTCCTAACTACATTAGGCAGAGCCCCTCACTAACACTCTTCAAGAGAAACCTTGACGAGTGGATGGGTAACAGAAAATTTACCCCGGGATCACTTCATTGGCTCTGCTTAACCTAGGCTCAGTTAATTAATCAATGGGGGTGGTGAAAGCCGACACACTCTGGCTAGGCTTATAAATGCCCGCGGGCAGATAGCCTAGTACCTACCTATGAACCTATAAACATAAATGTTACTCAATATTCATTCATTTCAACCAAACATGATACAGGTGAAATAACATACATGTAACATTATCTTAGGACAGGACAGCGTAAACCTGCTCATCCTGATCAGTAAGCAGCGTCCATACCTCCACTCACCTACTTACGAAGCAGCGTACCCGCTCACTTCCGTTACCATTTATCGGTACTTATCAAGCAGCGTAACCGCTCGCTTTCATAACCATTTATTACATTATACCATCAATTCAATAAGCAGCTTCACCCGCTTGCTTATATACTTATCAAGCAGCGTACCCGCTCACTTTCATAACCATTTATTGCATTATACCATCAATTCAATAAGCAGCTTCACCCGCTTGCTTATTTACTTATCAAGCAGTGTAACCGCTCACTTTCCTTACCATTTATTGCATTATACAATCAACCAAATAAGCAGCTTCCTCTGCTTACTTATGTACTTGTCAAGCAGCGTAACCGCTCACTTTCCTTTTCCAACTTATTGAATTGACCATCCAGCACCATTAGGGGAACAGAAGAGAGTAAGCTTGCCCCTCTTCTCTGCCCACCAGCCTGACCAGGCTGTTGCCCTCTTTGCAGATCACTTCCAGCAATCTAAAAACCATTAAGGCATCCAGCCAAACATCATTCGGTGTACCCTGTCCCCACTAAGGTGGATATAGTTAACTCCTAAAACCCTCACATAAAAATAACCAGTTACCAAAATCACTGAAAACAAAACACTGACCCTTCACCTATGCTAAGATAACCTAGCATACCCACTGCACATGAGCTAAATAATCCTTACTTCATGACCAATGGCAGCTCCACAATAACCAGTTACCAAAACTGCTGAAAACACAACACTGACCTCTTCACCTATGCTAAGATAACCTAGCATACCCACTGCACTTGAGCCAAATAATCCTTTCATGACCAATGGCAGCTCCACAAAGACTTCAAGGGCATTATAAAAAAACACGCAGAGTCAACTACATGCCATACCAAATTGCAACGCCATTTACCACCCAATCCAGTAATAACCAAATGAGCTCTCCTTAATGCCTGAGCAATACATTCTAATGAATTCAAAACCACTGCAAGCACCCAAGAAAAATCTTCTTATACCACAGAAAAAAAGACTCCACAGCAACCCTTGAAGAATTTAATCCACTTGAAAGACAGAATTCACAATGACAAAATATACAAGAACTGATTTTCTAATCTCTAGCGCCTCGGCAAGGGTTGCTGTGGAGTCTTTTTTCTGTGGTATAAGAATACATTCTAATGACTCCATCACTCCCCTTCAACTGGACAACCTTCACAAATCCCACCATCATCTGAAAAAACACAGAAACCAGAACAAACCATGATGCCTAATCCCAGTCCCATTTCACTGCTTAAAATGACCATAATAGTATCATAAAATCCCATTGTCTAGCAATCCCGCCATCACGCTAACTATCCCTTTTAAGCAGTAAAACAGCTCAACAGCCATCATGGCATTCTAGCAACTCAACAAAACAAGCCATACTATTTTGTATTTAACCCCATTGCATACCATCATACCAATGAGATCACTTTAAAGTAGATACAATATATTTTTTTTTATTCCTGATGCTCCCCACCCAAAACAAGCAAACAGACCATTGCGTTGTAACTATTGGGAAGAAAATATAATCCCATATGCGACTGCCTTGCTGAAAGACCATGACCTGTTTTCACACCACTCCATCGACCGACATCAACCTCACCTTCCTTCCACCTACTTTCGTCAGTAACTGTTGCCCACTGGTGCTTTCCATGTGTAATCTCCTCGCACGCCACTGCTTCCATCATCTGCAAATTCACTATGTATCGCCACCCCTGGTACTCGACACACCACCATCTACAAAGAGAAGGAGAAGAGTAAACCCTCTAAAATGTAAAGAAAAGGCTCCATCTTATACCCACCTATTCCAGATTACAGCCGCAGCATTCTGAGACCCCATCTGCAAGAAAGAAAAGACATGTAAATCATCCAAAATACATAATCCCCATTCCAAAACATCAAGGACAACCTATCCCACCAACACATGAAGGAATGTAACACCACCACTCACATCTATGACAAAGCAGCCGGAACAGATGCTATGCTTCCGATGACCCTAGCAAATACCAAAGATAAATTTAAATACCCCATCTAATCATGCTTATTTTGATACAGGGTTTCCATATTGCTATTCCAAACTCATGTCTGAGTCTAATGTAGCCAACAACTATGAACAACAATGATGTCCTTTTTGATTAACTAACTTTATACATCTTCCATAAAGCCTGTAGTTCTATAACTATCATTACCCAATTGGTTGATATCAGTAGAAAAACTCATAGCTGAATCTACCCATACCCAGGTCCCAATTAAATTGCTTTTACAAACTCACGTCAATAGCATGACAAGTTTTTGCCTTAACCTGCCTTCCAGCGGGGTATGACATCTCAAACTCACAGGTCTTTCAATTCCCAAAATTCAGTCCGCTACGGTTGCCACTAATCTACCAGAAACAGAATGCATACAAAACTGTCCAAATATGAGCCATATCTGACCTTCTGTGAAATCTGTACCATTGAAATACGATCAATACCCTTCTAAATAACCCAATTGATTAGCCAAGTAGTGCCAAATATAGCTACCCCCAGGGCATAACATAATCATTCACCCTAGTGCTTACCTGATGAGATAAGGGTAACAATAAACTATTCTATGCCATTTAAAATTAATAAAGCAAAGTTTCCCCATGCTTACTAAACAAGGTACCCAAGGGTAACTGCACGAGACGCCTGCTTTAGTACTTAATTGTACAAACACACACCCTCACCTCACATGTAAAATGGCTGCAGCTAGAAATCCATTGTTGCGTTTCCAAGCAGTCAGTACAAATCATGCTCATGTTACAGGTAGTACTAGAGCTGCTTTCAACATATGCATGCTGATATATGGTTTCAAGTCCAGACATTCTACTAAAATCTGTACACTATATTAATTCACAGTCTCTCATCCTGTCAAAGTCTCAAGGAACTGTGGTTTCTGGACAATATACATTAAAACAAATCCTGTTACTCCAGCCACTCTACACATTTAAAAGAGAACAATATTTAAAATCATAGCTCTCAACCTTCCATCTATATAATGTGGAATAAATGGGCAAAATGTGGCTTACTATCTATTTCAGCTAGGAAGGTGATAGGATAGTTAAAAGACTTGACAAAGCCTAAACTAATGAGAGAACAAAGATCCAAAAATAGGGACAGATTTGCCATTGCTCCTATAAACTCCAAAAGCTACCAGAATAACAGGATGTGTGTCAAGACGCACCCTCTGAAGGAACTGAAGCCTGAAACCCAAGTACATGTCATTATTTAGGGATTTAATCCACAGTAATTTGCCAGAAAACTACAAAATTTATGAGGAACAGACCCAAAATGTGAGGCCAAAATCTGGACATTCTATGAAAATCTATACAGTTGAAAGGTATGCAAGGGTGATTTTTTTTGAAGGACATGAAGTCCAGACAGCTCCGCCTCCCGAATGGTCAGCCCTGCCAAGTCTCGAACCCGGGAATGCTGTCCTCTACAATCACATTAAAACATCACTATACCATTTGTCTTTTATTATTTTCAATAACTTAACATATAAGGAACCGGGTGTAACTGATTCATACAACCAAACACCAGTGCAAAAGTAGTAGCAACGAATGACTGAGGCCAGTAAAAGTACCCAGACTTCAAAACAAGGAAAACAATATGCAACAGCTCCAGCACTCAGCTAAAAGGCTTCACTGACCCAGACCTCTGAAGTAAAAAAAAAAAAAAAAAAAAATTATTGTAAGTAAGTATCAAAGGAAGGGAATTGGTGCCTTATGTGGAAGGTTGGATGCTGGGCTGGCATCTCGACACCATAAAACTCCACTGCCAATCATGAGCAGACAGGTGATCCACTGTGGTGACCCCTAACCAGGAAAAAGCCGAAAGAAGTCGTCTTAAAGGAAGGGAATTGGCAGGCTAATACAAGACTGTGCCAAACTCTCTACTACCTCCAGAACCTTTTACGTTTTGCTATTATAATTTGCGACTACATTTACCAGAAGACACCACTGGAAAGATCAGACTCAATGTGTAAGACATCAGTATGTTACCCATGCGCATCATGCACCCTGCTGACAGCATAACTCCAAGCCTGTGAGAAGAAAAAAAATGTGGCTTAGCTGGCACCCATAGTCAGCGGTTAGCCCAAAACAAGGCACCCCTAACGTTAGCAAACCCCCAAGTGCAACAACACCTTACCTCCAGAGCCTTGACTCAGTACTACATCAAGCAAGTGACTAGACTACTTATCCTTTATCGGCTCATTAAAACTAAGAGAAAAAACTGCAAGATAGTGTTGTTTTTTTTTTGGATGGGTAACTGAAAGCAGCAGTCTCTAGATTTCTTGCTGCAATAGGTTGAGAGGTATGCCTGTACATCCTACTGGAATACGAACAACTAAATGATAGCCACAGTCCAACGAATGTCGCTGCCCCATTTTGTGAGCAAAAACTTGGATCTTCTTGACCATTTGTGTGTCCCGCCCCCTAATGCCTAACAGTCCTCATAATCATGCCTAAACTTGAAACAAGGGTGGCAAAGTCTAAACTAGGGAGATATTAAACTGAAATGCCCGACCAGAGAGAAACTACGCTGCATGCCCCCTTCCCCATGTATCCCCATTAGTGTGAATAAAACTTTTAGAGTCAAACAGGAACTGGTTTAATCGGAGCTAATGAAAATCTAAAGAATGACCCAGACTAGACCTGAAACACCACTCGAGCATCCCCAGAAGTTCTTTTAACACAACAAAAGACTGAGGCAAACTCCAGACATCCACGAAACTCGCCCATCACTCCACTGCAGAGGGCTTGCAGGCAATCTTTCCCCACCCCTGTCAGCTGTTAGCCATGCTATGCGCACATGCCCAACTGATGGCATTCAGTTGTGTGGACCCACCAGAAGTAACAATTTTCACAAAATGCATCTAAACAAATGACATTCCTTTCATGAGGAAGGCAAACTTCACTTGCCAGTAATACTTCATCCACATTTTTATTTTTTAACCTTTCCTTAATAAACTCTGTTCATGTCGTTTTGGCAGGGCAATTTTTTTCGGCATCAGTCATGTTCATCAATCCAACCTTCACTCTCCACAATACCAGTCAACCCCTCTAAAGTAGTACAATTCAAGGACAAATTCTCTGCAGACATCCTGTGACAAAAATGCCCCTAATAAGGTCCTCAGTCATGCAAAGGCCCAAAAGGAAATGTCACCACTCTACCCTATCACCCAACCACAACAACCACCGCAGAAATGAATATCACCACTCCAATACACAGCAATAAACTACACAATAAATTGTCTAATATGATGGATTTCATGACCCCAGTTCACTAAAAACAAGATGCATCAAGTGATCCTTTCCATCACCTCAACTTCCAAGCCGAAGATGGTAAAACAAAACCCAAAGAAACCTAATCAACTCTGACGAAAACAACGGGCAAGTTATCAAGTCCTCACACAGTCCATTTGTACAACTTTCTGATGTAAAATATAACATTTCACATGAGACCATGGAACTTCTCAAGGACATATTACCAAAAACCTTGCAACAATATAGTCATTAAGTCTCCTAATCTCAGTTAATACAGCATTTACCAAACCGCAATCAGCAATTCTTTTTTTTTTCCTTTTTGCACAAAAACCCTGACCTTGCATGGACTCAATCTCGAACTGCTCCCCCCCCACCCCCAAGACCCTGCAGGGATGCCAGGACAACGGGAGCTGTATGCCAACTGCACCACCTCCATTACACTCACAGTAGGACAAGTGAACGCAAAGGAAACCAACAAGCAATACCGCAGAATTCCCATGCTCCGTACTAACCACTCAAGACCCCACCAAACCCACTGAAAACTTCCCCAGCCAAAGGAACCAAGAAAGAAACCTCCTCACAAACCAACAGAAAGAAACTCCAACTCCCAGGGCCCCAACAAAATGACAACCATTAATCAAACTGGGGGCCAACGATGGGCCGCAAAACAACCCCCAACCACACCATATCACTGAAAGAGGCTGCCGCAAAGACAACAGCCGTCAGTGTGCCCAGAAAACCCATGAAACTCCCCATCTCTCTATGTGGAAAGTGCACCCATAATATATATTAAAATAAAAACACACACACACACACACACACACACACACACACATCACCTTCATACATATGACCATACCCTAAACCCTAGATATTCACCTCCTCATGCCCACCACCAAACCAAGGCCTACCTGACCAAAGAACACACCAGTCGTCAGGACATGAACCTGCAGTATAGCAAGTTTACGCCAAAATGCGACTCCTAATCCAGTTACACTTGCCTAACATCCTTTAAGCCCCTCCCAACCCCTACCTCACTTCCTCCCAAACCACATCCATCCCTATTTAACCCTATCCTACCCCTAACCTCCCAAAGCCTGCAACTTTAACCCCCCCCCCACCTTGAAGATGTCCCTGGACAAAATGGTCTGTTCCAAACCTCATTTCTCAGACACAACAGATTATAGATATATTTACAAAGTCTTATGCAAAACAGTTTTGCCCCACAAAAGTGGTGATAAGTTGTCCTAGTGACATCCAGGTAACCCCATATACTGGAATCAAATTAGATTATATTGAAAAGAACTGCGCAAGCTGGATCCAAACAAAGTGCAGGGAGGAGACGGAATTAGTAACAATGACCTGAGAACACTTCAGCAAGAACTTACAGTACCATTATATCTATTATTCACTAGGTCATGGGGCGATTCCTCAAGATTGGAGACATGCTCTTATTAAAACTGTCTTTAAGGGAAAGGGGAGTAGGACAAACACAGAATCATATAGACCCTTAAGTCTACTTTCATGTTGTGGAAAAATAATGATGAAGGTAATATTGGATAAGTTATTGTCAGAACTGGATAGGTTGGGACTTGAAACCATATATCAGCCTGCATATGTTGAAGACAGATCTATAACCACCTGTAACATGATGTTCTATAAAAATATAATAACATCTGAATGAAAACGTGTGCTATGATGTAATTTATATAGATTTAACTTCAGTATTTGACAGGGTTATACACAACACCGATCAATAAATTAGCACAACTAGGTATTGATGTAGTCTTGATAAGATGGATAGCTGCATGGTTTACAAATAAGACATGGCAAGTATCATACAGCAACTGGACAGGCAAAATCCTTAGTTACAGTCAGGGTGTGCCACAGGGCTCTGTCCTAGGACCTTACTTGTTTAGATTGTATCTTTCAGACCTAATATTTTCATCTGATGTGTTCTCCAGTCTATATGCAGACGACCTGAAATTGGGTAACGTGATTATGTTACAGATAAGGCATGTGAAAAATAACTGGACTGAATTGACCATTTGGGCACAGCAGAATAATATGCTGATAAATACATAAAAAACTAAGCATATAAGATTTGGGAGACAAATTGAAAGGTGAATATTTAATACAGCACACAGTGATTGAAACTGTAGACTCATTTAAGTACCTGGGTATATGGGTAGATTCAGCTACGAGTTTTTCTAATCATATCAGCTAATTGGTTAATGATAGTTATAGAACTATAGGTTGTATAAAAAGATTTATAACATCTTGGAAATCAAAATTAATGAAGTCATTGTTTATTAGTTAAAACTAACAATATTGAAACCTTATAAATAAACAAGCATGAGTAAACTGGAAAGACTACAACGGAAATATACCAAGGGTATCCATGGATGTGAAAATTTAAGTTATTATGAAAGACTTAAATATCTGAACTTGTACTGTGTCTCTTACAGATATCTAAGAGGAGATCTTATTCAGGTATATAAGGCATTTAGAGACAACTACCTCTGGGAATGTTTGGGGTTATCAAAAAGTACTAGAGAATCATCAGACAACCTGTGTGAAAGTTTCTATAGGAATGAGAAGTGTATTAATTGGTTCTCTGACAGAGTAGTTGATGCTTAGAACAGACTACCAAATTACATTAAAGCAAGTACTAGTTTAGATATTTTTAAGAACAGCCTGTATACTTATTATGGGAACAAGTGTTTTGGCAAGTTAGAAAGACATTATATGTATGTATAGTAGAAGTATGTATATAAGGGTTAAAACTTTCTTAGCTGAAAATAAGTAGAAAAAAATAAAATAATTATGTGTTTGTTATCCATACTGTAATAACTGTTCCATAACTAGTACAGCTGCAAGAAAAACTGCAGATAAGGATGACTCCCTAATTCCTGACTAGTACAGGTGCAAGGAGGACCAGAGAAAGGAACAACTCCCTAAGTCTTTAAGGTTGTTCCGTAAAGTACCTTCAAACAGAACAAAATGTAGTTTATCATCAAACTGCATCACATCAAGCAAATACCAAAGTAACAGCTGGATCCAGGTTTCATGGAAAAACTGTATTAAAAAACTGTAAGACTAAATGGTGTTAGCTCTGGTATTTTGTAGGAACACATTGGTCCGGAGTTCCGCTCTGGCGACCCCTAACCGGGAAAAGCCGAAAGACACAACAACAACATTGGTTCCGAGATAAATGGAGAATTATCTGTATCTGTATTGAAAAGAAAACCTTGAACATTAAGAGCTATAAGCTGTAACAGTATAGTATGTGTCTGTTCCATAGAGAAGTTATTTTATTAATAACTGCACTTAAGTTAATAAAGTGCAGTGCTATAAAGTATAGCAGTCTACAAGACTCTGTGCCTTAATCAGACTGTTTCCAGCACTATAGTTTTCATATGCTATTCATATGCTTATTGAAGTGATAGGAATATAAAAACAGATACCTACTTCAATATTTGCTCACTAACAAGAATTATTTATTTATTTACTAGGTATAAACGTGGGGCCTGCTGTAGCAGGAGTCATTGGAGCTCGAAGACCACAGTATGATATCTGGGGAAATACTGTCAATGTTGCTAGCAGGATGGATAGCACTGGAGTGCAAGGCAAAATTCAGGTAACTATGACTTAGCTATGTACTCTACTCTTCAATGAGAAAAAAATCACAGTGCATAACCACGTAATGTGCAATTGTTAAATCATTGACAAGTGTGTTGTTAACAGAGTCATGCATTTAAGATAATTAATGCATTGTTTAACTATTGTGGGCATCACTTCATTATACTCTTCAAAAAAGTAAGTGATTGTATGAATCTCTGTTCACCAGTGAGAGTGGGGAGCTTTGAGCAGCCTATCTGTCCCTGGAAGAGTGGTCTCAGCCCAGCAACTAGTAGCTAATTGGCCATTTTGGGCTAAATCCCATCTCTTTCAAGCTCCCTGCCTTAAAACCAGCATTTGCGCGCAGTGCAGTTTAAGCTGTTTTAAACTATTCCCGGCTCCACAAAGTCTGCTGTTCAATTTTTCCCTTAGAAGTAGTCTAACTCTCAAAGTAAGCACTCTACCTTCCTTCTACAGCCCAGCACTTGCTCAAATTCCTCAGTAAGCACTGAACAAACTATAGCACTACACCCCCTATACTATCCAGAAGTACAAGGCTCCCTATTCGTCCATTCCGGACAATCAATAAATCAGTTCTTTAAAGTATCCAGGCATGTCCAAAGTGCAGTTTCAGGTATACTCTCCAGTCCAGCTGGTGAATCTGGGAATCTTGAGGCAATGTTACAATTGCCTTATGTACACAGACAACACTCTCCTCCTTCCAACAAACTCAAATGTATGTGAGAGATGCAACTATACAGCCAAACTGGAGGCTGAGCTCTCTCAACCCAAGACTGGCACAGTCAGTCAGGAGGAGAAGGAAACCACTCGCACCACACAACCAGTCTCACATAGACCAATCGTATTAGCAAACAAGACACAAACTCACAAAAACATACTCGGAGGCTCTAAATAAAAATCTGCCAAAGCACCATAGACCTCCAAAGCAGACATCCAAGCAACCACTTCCCCACAACAACTTTCACATATCACATACTTCACAAAGTCAGTGTGCCACACAGTCGCAGCCCTTAAAGCTAAATAACACACCTAATACACTAGTAATAGGAGACTCTATTGTCAGGCACACTGACGTCCCGCTCACCAGACTGAACAAGGAGAAGGTCACTGTAAGTTGCCTGTCAGGTGCCAGGATCCGCCACATAACACAAGCACTAAGGTCACTCCACAGCAGGTACAAATATGACTCTGTCATTGTCCATGATGGTGTGAATGACCTGAGACGTACCTCCCTGGACTACATGAAAATAGACATAGAGGAGCTCTCTGATCATGTAGCCCAGGCCGGTATGACCCTGACCCCCTGAGTAGCATCTTGCCCTCACCAAGAATGATGCCACAGTATAAAGACAAAATGATCAATTTTAACAATTGGCTAAGCTATTGGTGTCATTCAAAGGGGATCCAGTGTCTGTTAGCCTGGGACGACATGCTCGACAAGCCACGTTGCTTCACCAGGGACGGCTTGCACCTGTCACCCTTAGGCTTTCGAATACTGGCTAAGGCTCTTGCCACTCCCATAATGCCTTTTTTAGGCAAGGCTCAAAAGACAAACCCACCTCCATAGACAATACCAGAAACAAAAAACTAAGGATAATGCTACTCAACACCAGAAGTCTAAACCTCAAGATGCACGCACTCGAGGCACTCCTCAGTATGGAGAAAATCGATATCTGTGCAGTAACAGAAACCTGGTTCAAGGCTCCAGAGAGCACCCCAGCACTACCAGGATTCAACTCATACCATACTTTTTGGCCCCAGAACTCGGACCGAAATACTAAAGGCGGGGGAGTATCCATCTTCATCAAGGATACCCACACCTCCAGGTTAGTGGCACTGCATGAGGCAGCAGAGACCATCCATGTGCAACTAACAGTGGGCAAAACTGCTTTTCAGTTTGTAGCCTGCTACAGATCACCCACCTTGTCTCAGGACCCCCACTCGGCATTCCTGAGAACATTGGAGAATATGAAGGTCTCACCAAACACCATGATATTGGGGGATTTCAACTACCCAAACATTGACTGGGAAAACTACTCAAGTCCCAACTCTTTTGCCCAATGGTTCCTGGAGTTTATAAACTCAAATGCCATGGAACAACTGGTCACCACTCCCACAAGAGGAGACAACATATTGGACCTGGTCATCACCAACATGGGGGCTCAATGTTTCACACCAGAGGTAAACCCCTCATTGGCAAGATCAGACCATAAACTAATCACAATGGACATCCACATCCCGACCCCATGCCCAGCCAAGGAAACCACTGTGAAAAATCTCTCAAAAGCAAACTTCACACTTCTCAAGACCAAGGTGGGAAGTTTCAGAGCCCCCGGGCTAATGGAAAATGCTACTCAAACTGCATAATCCTTTACAAATGCACTCTATGAGGACCTACAGGAATGCATGGATCGTGCCATCCCAAGTAAAACCAAGACTCACTCCTCCAAAAACAGGAGACCAGTCTGGTGGACCACGGCCATAAATAAACTATACAACAGAAGGAGGAAACTATTAAATGATAGGGCAAAATCCCAAAAAGGGTAGGCATCCCTGATTAGTATTAGCAAGAAACTTTGCTCCCTCATAAAATCATCAAAGGCTAGCTTCGAAAGAAAAATCGCCAAAGACTCTAAATATAATCAGAAGGCGTTCTTTAGCTACGTCAAGAATCTGGGTGGAAACTCTCAGATCTGCTCTGAGCTGGTGCAGAATGACACAAAATACACTGAACCCACTGACATTGCCAACATCCTGGCGGACAGGTTCAGTGCAAACTTTACCCCCCCTTCCCCCCTCCCAAAAGGGCCAGTGTCTATCCCAGAAGAATGCAGTCCCCCAGACATCACAGACACACAGGTGAAAGTAGCCCTTTCCAAAGTAAAAAACACAGCAACAATGGGACCGGATGGTATCCCGGGCTGTGCCTTACATGAGCTCCAAAAAGAACTAAACTCTCACAAACTCACTGTCCCAACTCAGCCTCACCACAGGTTATGTACCCAAAGAATGGCGTACAGCAACAGTAATCCCTCTCCACAAAGATGGCTCCACAACAGATCCCGGGAACTATTGCCCTATAAGCCTGACTAGTCTGGTCTGCAAGGCTATGGAGCGCATCATCATGGATCTCATAAACAAAGATATTGGGAACCTCCAGACACTGAACCCTACCCAATTCAGCTTTGTTAAAGGCAGATCTTGCTTCTTAAACCTAGTTGACTTCTTTGAAACAGCTACCAAAGCCATAGACAGGGAAAGATAGTCCACACAGCCTACCTGGACCTCGCAAAGGCCTTCGACACAATACCCCACTCTGGCATCATAAATAAGCTTACCAGCTTAAATATCAACCCATATGTCACAAGATGGGTTGCAAACTGGCTCAGGGATAGAACCCACATGGTCAGAGTTGTGGGTGCCATGTCTGACTCTAAACCGGTTACAAGTGGCATCCCACAGGGCTCAGTCCTGGGACCCCTCTTGTTCGGTATATACTTCTCTGAGGTACAGGCAAGCACGGGAGGACTGTGGCTGACCAAGTTTGCAGATGATTGCAAACTGGGAGCCATAATCGATTCTCCGGCTGACACAAGCATCCTCCAGAAGGGTCTTACGGAGACGGATGCCTGGTGGCAGAACCATGGCCTCAAGCTAAATGCCAAAAAGTGCATAGTCATCCCTTTTGGGAAAAACAAAGTGCCCACAAACTACCACATAGGAGATAATCCAGTAAGTACGGAAGAAGTAATTAGGGATCTGGGGACCCAAGTAGATAGTAACCTCTCCTTTGACAATCACACTGCCAAAGTGGTTAGAAAACCTTCTATATAGCTCACCTTATCAGAAAAGGGTTCACATCTAGATCAAGAGAGGTCATTGTGCCCCTCTGCTCATCAGGTCCTTAATTGAGTACAATGCCCCATTTGGGCTGTATCTTACCCGACACCTGCAACAGCTGGAGAGAACTTAAAAGTACCTCACCAAGAGGATCGTGGGCCTCAAACAGATGCCCTATGCAGCTCGACTAATGAAACTCCAGCTTTACTCAGTTGCCTACTGCCTACTCAGAGGCGATCTCTGCTTGACGTACAAGGCCATGTCTAACCCGGAATTGATGGACATGCTCCACCTCAAGAAAGCCAAATCCATTAGAGCTACACGCTCCAGGTATTTAAACCTCAGCACAACAATAAATAGGACATGCTGGAGGGATAGATTTGATATCCCAGAGGCTTCCCTCGCTCTGGAATAGAATCCCAGTCCATGTTAGGCAGAGCCCCTCGCTGACCCTCTTCAAGAGAAATCTTGATGAGTGGATGAGAAACCGTAAATTTACTCCTAGGATCACCTCTATGGCCCTGCTGGACAGAGGCTCAGGAATCTAGTCTAAAAGGGTGGCGAAAGTCAACACATTCTGGCTAGGCTTATAAATGCCCTAGGGCAGATAGCCTAGTACCTACCTATGAACCTATGGAGCTCAATAGCTAGTAAAGCTTTCTGTACTGATAACATCAGCAACTAAATAAGCATCAGCCTTAAAATGTTCTGATTCCTTTGTAAAATAAAATACACTGATTTCTCACTACCATGAAGCAGATTGCCAGCCACAGTCAGAATAACTCGCAACTGTCCCTGATTTAGATTTTTCTGTCTGTCATAAAATTGCTGATTTTCTGATAAAATCACTAAGAATTATATTTAGGTTCATAGGTGTTTACTAGGCTAATGACCACAAGGGCCTTTTGAAGCCTAGCCATGCATCCCAAATCTCTGACAAGTT